>NC_000083.6:59616987-59831987 GCF_000001635.26 Mus musculus
CCAGCTCTCAGGAGAACATCTAATTAAGAGCAGCACAGAGAGAATGCAGTCAGTTCATTCAGTTGAGTTCAGTCAGGGTAGCTGGGGGCTGTTCAGTTTAGTCTGTTCAGTGCAATTTTGTTGAGTCAGATTTGGTAGTCAGTGCTGTGAGTGCAGTTCAGAGGAGTAGAGTTCTTTCATGAGTTCTTTCAGCACAGTTCAGTGCAGGTCAGCAGAAGTGGTTGAAGCCAGAGAATAAGAAAGACTCAGAAGATTAGAAAAAGAACAGAAGATTAGATTGCCAAAGTTAGTTTGAGGAAAAGCAAAGCAAGTCAGTGAGAAGCTGAGAGAAGCCGAATTCAATCAGTCAGCTTGGAGAAGAGTTTGAGTCAGAACAGCTGAGTTGGACCAGTCAGCCTGAGTTCAGAAAGAACAAGAAATCAGAGGCTTATTCAGCAGTAAGCTTTTTGGACAACAATTTCAACTGGTAGGTAAATTTACTTTTACAAAATGTGTTTCAGGCAATATAGTCATTTTAATCATACTAATTCTTTCAGCTACCATCATGGGCTATCTTGCAATTGTTTTGTGTGTCACTTTGGCTCAACTCGACTAAATTGCATTGAACAGACTAAACTGAACAGGGGAAGATGGGGAGGTAAAGATAGCCCATGTCCTGCCAGAGTTCCTCCTGTGCTCTGGGTAGGATGAAGAGGGAGGGCTGCCAGATGCTTTCCACTTGGCCCCAGGTGGGCATCTAAGCCACAGACCCCACTGGGTAGGAGGTGGACAAGGGGCATCCCTGGAAACCAGGGAGAGAGGGCAGCGAGAAAGAGGTTCTCAAGCAGGCGAGAGTAAACACAGTGGGCCTTGATGAACAAAGACAGTCTATGATTTTAGAGCTTTATTATAGAAAGGCAGGGGGAAAGAGAGAAGGTAAGAGAGGGAGAGGGGGGCAGCCAGGGCCAAGAGGAGGAAAGGGGGAAAAGGAGAGAGAGAGAGAGAGAGAGAGAGAAGAAAGGCTAGATTAAGAGGGAGAGAGCAAGAGGGAGAGAGATTAAGAGAGTAAAAGGAGAGAGGAGAGGAGAGGAGAGGAGAGGAGAGGAGAGGAGAGGAGAGGAGAGGAGAGGAGAGGAGAGGAGAGGAGAGGAGAGGAGAGAGTAAGAGGAGAGAGTGGGGTGGAGCCAAGTAGCCCCTCTTATGGTGGGTTGTTATCTTTACTGTTGCTAGGTAACTGGAAGTAGTCTAGCCTGAAGGTCAGAAGCTTGGGACATTGTCTACACAACTACTAGCCACACACTTCTCCTGTGGAGGCTGTGGGGGCAGTAACTTCAACAGGAGCCAGAGTTCCAGGAGACATAAGGGAACATCTACTGTGCCATGTAGGTGAATTATCACCACTCCATGGTTCAGACCTCAGCTCGACTGGAGACTAGCCTGTCTGTGCATAGCCCAATGCCCAACATTTCGTAACCACAGATTTAGTAAGATGCTTTCTCAAAAAAAAAAAAAAAGGAAGAAAAAAGAAAGGTGAAGAGTAATTGAGAAATGTACAGTGTGTCAATATCTAGCTTCTATATACATCACACACACACACACACACATGTGCACATAAGCTGACATGCAAAGAATATTGAAGTTTACTTATATTTCCTGGACACATACCAAGGAAAGCAATCTGACACTATACAGGAGATTTGTAATGTAATGTGTCTGGAGACACAAGCTTTGTCCTGTTGTGTGCATGACCATTGTAAATGTCCTAGTCCAAACAGAAATTCATGAATTGTCAATGATGCTTCAAGCAGAAAATTGATGAAAGGGGAAATTCAAAAGGGGCAATATCAGACAACACATTTACCTCTATCTCTTAAACTAGACTCTGGGCAAGAGGACATAAGATTAAAAGAAATCTGAGAAACTGGCTGTTTTCAGGCATTATGGTGCATTAGTTTGATTGCAGCACTCAGGAGTCTAATGATGGAGGGGTAGTGCAATTCTGAACACAGCCTGGGATGCATAGTGGGTTCAAACCTGAGATAATTACTGAAAGTCTGAAAGTAAAATTGAGTCCTATTTCAAATGTGCACACAATGATAAAAGGTCATTATCACTAACAAGAGCTTCTGTCTGGTACATCAACTGGAATTTTTTCCTGAACCTTTATTTTGTCATAGTGCTTTGAACCTTACTTATGTAAGAAACTAAATATTACAATACCCAGGATTGTCCAGAATTCAGTGTTTACTCCCCTTTGATATACAACCATCCCCTCATGTGATTTTTTTTAGCCACATAAATACCTTGATTTTTTTACCTGAAAACTCCCAACACTGAGAGGTAGTAGAAAATAATGGTATTTATCCTATTCCTAATTCTCTTCATTTGGATTTTATTAGCAGGAAAACAAGTCTTTTGAGTATCAACCAGGAAAGATGTTAATTCACTCCTTAGATAATAAGATTAAAACCATCACCTGCCTTTTTTCTATATCATGCATGGACCTCCTAACACCTCACTTCATAGTATGGAAATTCTGATTTGGTAAAATTGTTCTGAACAATTTTATGATCCTAATGAATAGCATGTAAGCTCATATCATTACAACTTAAAGCTTTATTTTACATACTTGCTGCTTATTAACATACCATAGTAATAGACTCTGCCACTGCATTTTACTGCTGGTCATTATCAGAGCTGATACAATTGCTTTGCTCTTGATGAGTCTGAGCTGCTGCATTTTGCATTTCCCATATAGTACCTGTATAGTATCAGAAACGGATGCAATGGATTCCTTCACAATGTGTGGACCTCAAATAATTTACCCTAGGACAGGGGATAATTTCTTCCTATGTAAAATAGAAGCACAGTTGTAAACTACATCACAGAGAGCCATGGAAATGAAATGTTTCTAGAAAAATGACATGCAATAAATCTTGGCTATGTTTGTGTCCTATCCTAGTCTAATTTCCCTTCAGTAAGTAAAAATTTAAAATTGTTTATTTCTTCAACAGGTACAGTTATTGGAGTCTCACATTTTATCTTGGTTGTTGGGATTCTATCTGCTATCTTGATAAGATGTTGCTATTCCAGAGTAGGCCTGTTTTCTATGTCAATGATTAACAATATCACCTTATATTTATTACAGTTATTTAATATTATGTATGTGAGAACATACATGTGTGGGTATAAGTACATATGTGGGTGCTCACACACATGTGATCAAACACATTTGAAAGACAGATGTCCAATTCAATAGCAATACTTTTTTTGAGTCAGACTCTCTCATTGGCCTTGAACTCACCAAGCAGGTTATTGGCTGGCTAAAGAGTCATCTACTGCCTCCTCCCTCCCCATGACATTACAAGTACTGATCATCTTGCCCACATTGCTCAAGGAATTTCTGGACTTGATCCCAGGCACACATGTTGTTATGGGTCTAGTGTCATTCAGACATTCAGCAGAGACTGACTAGTACTAAATTTTAACAAGAAAAACAGGCTTTTCTTCATACCCTACTGCCATGTCTACACTAGGGATTCTGGATTCCTGAGTGCAGAGGCCAGCCAACTCAGCTCTGCTGCTTTTAGAAGCAAAGAACACAAAGATGCCTTCCTTGTGGTGCTAGCAAAAGGGTCTGCTGGTACAAAGCAAGTCTCCATTTACAGAAGTAGAAACAGCAGTTTTGTTTTACAAGACCAGGCAATTACAAAAACGAACCTTTAGCAACCCTAAACATTTTAAAACCATTTTTATTAGATATTTTCATTATTTACATTTCAAATGTTATCCCCTTTTCTGGTTTCCCCTCTGAAAATCCCCTATCCCATCACCCCTCATCCTGCTACATGTGGGTGTTTCGGTCCTTCTTAGAAGGGGGAACAAAACACCCATGGGAGGAGATATAGAGACCAAGTGTGGAACAGAGACAGAAGGAAAGGACATACAGAGATTGCACCACCTGGGAATCCCCCCCCCCCCATATACAGTTTCCAAACCCAGACACTATTGTGGATGCCAACAAATGCTTGATGACAGGAGCATGATATAGCTGTCTCCTGAGAGGCTCTGCAAGTGCCTGGCAAATACAGAGGTGGATGCTCAGCACCAAACATTGGACTGAGCATGGGGTCCACAGTGGAGGGGTTAGAGAAAGAACTGAAGGAGATGAAATGGTTTGTAGCCCCGTAGGAGGAACCACAATATCAACTAAGCAGATCTCTCAGAGCTCCCAGGGACTAAACCACCAACCAAAAAGTACAAATGGAGCAACCTATGCCTCCAGCCACATACGTAGCAGAGGACGGCCTTGTGGAACATCAATAGGAGGAGAGGCCCTTGGTCCTGATAATGCTCGATGCCCCAGTGTAGGAGAATGCAAGGACAGGGGCGAGGAAGTGGGTGGGTGGGTAGGAAAACACCCTCAAAACCAATTTTTGCTGCATAGTTCTCTCAAGCAGAGTAATTTAAAACTTTTAAACATAAAGTTAGCCATAAAATAAAGTTAGCCTTCAGAAGACTTGTGCTATCATCAATATAATTAATAACATCTAGTAAAATATGTTTTAGGAAAGATATGATTATATTTTATATGGCTATCCCTTTCTTTATTCACAATAGTTACTATATAGCTGTGGACTGATTAATTCATGACTATTTTCTTTTGAATTATTAAATTTACTCCCTAGCCTTTGGAGAATATTTCTTTATTGTTTATTTCCAGTCAGCTCTATTATGTCTTGGTTATGTTATCTTTTATTACCAGCCTTCAATTTCTTTGTTACAGTATTGCTTTTTTTCTGAAGTGTTTGTTTTATAATTCCCCCAGCATTGTGTTACAGTCTTGTGATGAAAACATATGATTGTCTTCTGAATGTCTGCTTTTCAAGGAAATTTAGTGCTTAGCTATTTCATGCTCACTTAGCCCACTTGGTAAACTGGACATTTACTGAAGAGATGGATAAATATATGTTCAATAACCCACATTTTTTCCAGACTTACTGAATTATCTAAATGAGGATTCATTGTCAGGCTAATGGTTTAAAATTACTGCATGATTATTGAGGCAGTTAAGTAGAATTAGACACTCCATTGATTCACCATTGCAATAAATAAACAAATTCAGTACATGAGGAAGTTGCTTAGTGAAAAGGAGAAATGGGGGAGATACATAAACCTGGGTTCCATTTCCCTTTCTGACTCACTGACCTTAGACATGGTATCAGCTTTCCTCTGGGTGGTTCTCATGTATCTACAAATTGAAATAATTGGGTTCCAAACTAGTAGAAATTAGTAGTAGTGCATGCTTTAAAAGATGAGATACATTAGAGATGTGATTGTGTTTTTTATTGTACGAAGAAATAAAAAGCCTCTCTTTGGTGTTCTGAAAAATAAATTCGATTATTCTGAGGATTTTATGAGACAATAAAAGTACAGGAAATACATTAGTAATATAAAAGTAACAAGTTAAAGTGAAAAATTGTTAAATGCTTTTGCATAGCAGAGGAAATAATCAGCAGTGTACAAGGACAATGTACAGAATGAGTGAAACATTTGAAATCACTGTATTTAGTCAAGTGTTAACATACCACAGATACAGAAAGATGAAAGCCTTTTAATATCACATCAAACCAAGCCAAGCAATGCATTTTAAAAAATTAATCAAAACAGACACTTACAAATGCAAATCAGAACAAATTACATAGATATGCACCTACACAGTATATACACACACACACAAACACGCACACACACACTATATATATATATATATACATATATATATATATACATACATACATACACACATATAGTCATAAAACTAAAAAGAGGCTATTCAAGAAAGAGAAACCTTAGGAGAGGGTATGAATTATGTTAGAATAAGAAGGTAATAAAATGAATATTACTTGATAACAGAAAGGTATTAAATGGGGAAAGAAAGAGACAAACTTTCAGGGAATCCAAAAAGAAGGGGAAGGAAGAGGAAGGGAACATGGAGGGAGAGAACCATCAAAAACAAAGTAGTTTTAAATCTACACTGTGTATGCTAATTTAACATTACCATTACAAAATTATTATTATCTAAAAGACAAGAAATTTGAACTGGAGCTATTTAAGAATAGAAGAGGGCACCATAATGATAAGTTTGTATAGTTAATCGAAGAGACAAATATGATCAAGGAAGCTTATTTGTATACATGGAAATTACATAATGGAACCAAACATTTTCTACAACTAATATATAGCAATTAATAGACAACACAAAAAGAGACTAAAGTTACTAGTGCTGCAAAGATGAGGAAGTAGAAATGCCACTTGTCACAGAATGTGAATTAGTATAATTCATGAAATAAGTATAGTGTTTTTTCTTATAAATTAAAAAAAAAGCTATCATGCAGCCCAATGATACATTAAGTTTATATCCAAAGACAATGAAATTGGTGTGCTGAAGTAACACCCGCAGACATGTTTCCTGTAGCAATCTTTGGTGATCAAGAAAAAGAAACAGCAACAATTTCCATTAACTATAACATGGAATAATTACAGTTACTGGAAAAATCAAGAAGGGACAATGACAGGACAGGGGAATGTGGGACAGAAACCATAGAAAAGGGAATCGTAGAACATCTTAAGGTGACAGGGCATCTGCCTGCTGAACATAGACTGACAAAACCCCCAGTGCCTGCCATGAAAGTCTTCCTTTCAAGTTGTTGGTCAGAGGAATCCAAGGATCTCCCAAAGCCAATATTTTATTGATGTTGTCTTTGTTCTTTTCCAAAAGAGGAAACACCACACACTCAGAGCCAGTTCCTGCAGGAATCTAGCTTGATTTGACCTGAACACTTGTAGCCTTTATAGGTTTAGAGGGAGATATGCAAGTTACCAGGGAAAACAATTAATAGTCCTATCAGAATGTAAGGCCTATGGGCGACAGCAATAGGAGCCTTAGCAATATATTCTGAAAGGTACAATAGTGACACTTAGGTCCTGTGGTTAACCAACAGCCTTCTAATTGAACTTAAGGGTCACTCAGTATGAAAGTATCCAATCCTAGTACTGCAAACCTATCCGGTAACCCATGTATTATGAGGCTAGGGACGCTGAAGGAAAACCTACTACTACCACTATCCTATTCCAATGCAATTCCTACCTGTATTGTAAATATATTACTTTCTACCTACACATGAGTGTAACCCTCATCTATCATCAAAAAAGGTTTTTTGGGGTGTTTTTGTGTGTGTGTGTGTGTGTGTGTGTGTGTGTGTGTGTGTGTGTGTGTGAGTGAGTGTGTGTGTGTGTTTCTGCAGCAACAAAGATCATTCTGGAAACTGTTCAAAATGTAGATAGCAACTTACTATAAAGTTCTATTCCCAATTAATACATTTGCAACACAATTCCTACACCTAAGGCTCAGGGAAGTCACAGAAAGCAGGCATCAAAGATTGTAAGCATCAGAGGACCAGGATGTGTACTTTGAGCCAGTCCCTTCTAAAAAATAGAAAAAGAACAGAAGGTGGAGATAAAGCAGGGAAAGACGGAACTTAGAGCAGCTATGTCTATGAGATGAATATGATAAAAATGTATTATGTGTAATTTTAAAAGAATTAATACAATAATTTACTGATAAGAATTGTAATAAAACCCTTAAAGAAAAATCTGAAAGTGGAGCAAATATATACCATGGAATAATATGTCTCAATAACAGGATACATTTTTTCCATTGGCTGAAAAGAAGGACTTCAGATAATTATGATAAGAGAAGTAAGTCTTATTAAGTTAAGGGGACCTTAAGTAGCACATTATTTCATTAGTGGACAGTAACCTAAAATGTGGGCCTCATGGGAGTAGAAAATAAAGTGATATTTATCGCAATTGGAGTGGAGAGGAAAGAGGGAGCATTCCTGAGAAGTTTATTAATGACTAGTATATAACTGAAGGCTTCTCCACCAGCACTCCAGTTCCTGAAATAGTGATTCTGGGACCTAATATTAATGAATAAATGCCCAGGTCACAAGCTTTGGCTTGTTCCTGCCAGTTCATAACTCAATTATACTATTTAAACTAGTCTAAGTTCTGCCACATAGCTGCTTACCACTCCTCAGCTTCATGCATCTGTTTCCTCAGAGTTTGGGGTGAACCTCTTCCTGCACTGACTCTATCCCAGAATTCTGCTCTCCCTACTGGAACTCCCACTTCCTATTTCCTGCCTCAGCTAATAAGCCATCAGGGTTTTATTGATAGGTGATTCTTCCATACAGTACAAAGGGGATTCTCTCTACAGTACTAAATTATAGCTACAAAATTGAAAGGAGAAGGGTGCCCTGGTCTTCTGTCACATGGCAGAACAACTTTAAATAGCATTTGTGCCATGTGTTTTTTTTTTTTCCAAAACCATAGATTCCATAATATTCTAATGTAAATAATTTTTCAGAGAGGAGACCAGGAAGGGGGATGACATTTGAAATGTAAATAAAGAAAATATCCAATAAAAAGAATTAGTAAATTTTTAATAGTGTATCTATAACCTGATTCAAACATTTCACAGTGAGTATATAATATGTATCAGAGTACTCTGTTTTATGCCTTTTACCTTATAGTGGGTTGTATTGCTGTGAAGAGACAACAGGACCACAGTAACACTTATAAAGGAAAGCATTTAATTGGATCTGTCTTACAGTTTCAGAGGTTTAGTCAATTATCATTATGGTGGGAAGAAGCATGAAGGCAGACATGCTGCTGCAAGAGCCAAGAGTTCTACATCTTGATCCACAGGCATCAGAGGCTCTGGGCAACATTCGGTATAGCTTGAGTACATGAGACTTCTAAGCCCACCCCCAAGGTGACATACATCCTCCAATAAAGCCACATCTATTCAGAATAAATTAATGAATGAGGAAAGAAAGTTCATCTGTTTCATTTATTATTAGAGGACGCATAGTCGGTATCACCTCATTATTTAGTCTCCTCTAATCCTCTTCAAGGAGATTCCTTGATCACTGTGTATTTAACAGGTTTAACAGTCCTTTGTGACACTTATAAGAAGACAGCCATTGTGTTTTGATATTCACCATTCAGTTCAGCATTGACAATCACCAGGCACATACTATTGAAGTAACAAACACTTTTTGTCTAGAGTCATCTTAACTGTCATAAGCAGTCTTGACAATTTATGGCTCTTCAGGATTTGGGCAAATAACCTCCTGGCTTATATGAAGTCAATGGTCTTTGATGAATTACAGAAGAAGAGAAAACAATTCCTTTTGCAATGCCTGTTTATCTCACTCAAAAAGTTTTGTTGTCATCTATTCTATTTTTTTTTGGATACTTTCTTTATTTGTATTCTAAATGGTATGCCCTTTCCTGGTTTCCCTCCTTCTGGAAATACCCTATCACAACCTCCCTCCCCCTGCTTCTATGAGGGTGTTCCTCCACCCACCCACTCACTCCCACCTCCCTGCCCTGGATTCCTCTACACTGGGGGATCTATTGAGCCTTCATAGGACCAAGGACCTCTACTTCCATTGATGCATGACAAGGTCATTCTCTGCTACATATGGAGATATAGCCATGTGTACTCCTTTGTTGATGGCTTAGTCCCTGAGAGTTCTGGGGGATCTGGTTGGTCGATAGTGTTGATTTTCCTATGGACTTGCAAATTCCTTCAAGTCCTTCAGTCCTTTCTCTAACTCCTCTCATGGGGACCCCACACTCAGACCAATGTTTAGCTGCTAACATCTGCCTCGCTTTTGTAAATCTGTGGCATGGCATCTCAAGAGACAGACATAATAGGCTGCTTTCAGCATGCACTCCTTGGCATCCACAATAGTGTCTGTACTTGGTAACTGTACATGGGATAAATCCCCAGGTGGGACAATCTCTGGGTGACTTTTCCTTCAGTCTCTGCTCAATACTTTATCTCCATATTTGCTCCTGTGAGTATTTTGTTCTCCTTCTTTGAGGCGATGCCAGTGCCTGGCAAACACAGAAGTGGATGCTCACAGTCAGCTATTGGATGGAACACAGGGCCCCCAACGGAGAAGCTAGAGCAAGTACTCAAGGAGCTAAAGGGGTCTGCAACCCTATAGGTGGAACAACATTATGAACTAACCAGTACCCCCAGAGCTCTTGACTCTAGCTGCATATGTATCAGAAGATGGCCTAGTTGGCCATCATTGGGAAGAGAGGCCCATTGGTCTTACAATGCCTCAGTACAGGGGAATGCCAGGGCCAAGAAGTGGAAGTGGGTAGGTAGGGGAGGAGGGTATGGGGGACTTTTGGGATAGCATTTGAAATGTAAATGAAGAAAATACCTAATTAAAAATAAATAAATAAATAAATATTTTTTTTAAAAAGAAGGACTGAGCACCCTCAGTCCTTTGGTTTTCCTTATTATTGAGCTTCATGTGGTCCGTGAATTGTATCCTGGTTATTTGGAGTTTTGGGGCTAATATTCACTTATCAGTGAGTGCATACCATGTGTGATCTTTTGCGACTGGGTTATCTCACTCAGGATGATGTTTTCTAGTTCTATCCATTTGCTTAAGAATTTCATGGATTCATCATTTTAATAGCTATGTAGTACTCCATTGTCTAATGTACCACATTTTCTGGATCCATTACTCTGTTCAAGGACATCTGGGTTCTTTCCATCTCCTGGGTATTATAAATGAGGCTGCTATGAACATAGTGGAGCATGTGTCCTTATTACATGTTGGAACTTCTTCTAGGTATATGCCCAGAAGTGGCTGAATCCTCAAGTAGTACTAGTATCCAATATATACAAACAACTCAAGAAGTTAGACTCCAGAACCAAATAACTCAATTAAATATGGGGTACAGAGATAAAGAATTTTCAACTGAGGAATATCGAATGACTGAGAAGCACCTAAACAAATGTTCAACATCCTTAGTTATCAGGAAAATGCAAATCAAAACAACCTTAGATTCCACCTCACACCAGTCAGAATGGCTTAAATCAAAAACTCAGGTGACAGCAGATGCTGGCAAGAATGTGGAGAAACAGGAACACTTCTCCATTGCTGATGGGATTGCAAGCTGGAACAACCACTCTGGAAATCATTTTGGCTGTTCCTCAGAAAATTAGTCGTCTATTCTATTTATTCCTCTTTAGCTACAGAGATGAGCATAATGCTCTCTACACATTTAGTAGCCAGTGTGAGCTCCCTATAAAGCAGGTAGCAGTACCAGAGTGAGCTAGTGTTCCCTGTGCATTCCTAGTTCCTTGGCTCTTTCTATCCTTTCTGCAGGCCTCACCAGAGGGTCTCTCATTTCTACTGAACTCAAAGGAATGAAAGCGACACCCCTATTCAGAACTCGTTGTCCTTGAACGTCCTAAAATTATTTATGATTCTCAGTTGTACTAATGTTTGCACAATGATTTTGATCGTGTCTTCCCAAACCCTGCAGTGAACATCTTTCTTCTTTACTTTTTGGAATAGGGGTTACATTTAGTACCTGCTGTTTTCAACTTGCCAGACTGCAGTTGAAATTCTTAGATATAGGAAAATGTCCCTTCAAGATCATCTTACTATTATAGAAGGAATTTCAGCACAAAATGTAAATTAGGACAAGAGTTTATGAATATCCTACATGCAGGCTTCTGGGACAAGGGGCAGCTCCACTGATGGGTAAGGATGACCCCGACTGCAGCAGATAGATGCAAATAATAGCAGCAATGATGACAGACCATATTTACAGAAGTTTTGTTATTTTATAGCAACTGACTTAAGTGCTTTGAAAGTATTAACCTCTGGAACCCTAGCAGTAACTTCCCAAGAACTATTAAACTTATTTTGCAGTAGTGGAAAGAGATATTATTTCTAGCAAATCTCACCACCAAGAAACAGTGTGATCAGTCTTTGAGCTGAGGAAGTTTGTTTCCAACCCTTCAGCGTAGGTGATACTTCTAACCAAATGATAATAAAGATATCGTCACCTTGCTACTGAAAAGGGCCTTTCCTTTGTAATGGAACTAATCTAGATTCCTGAGTATCAATAAAAGCATACTGTATACAAAATACTTTGTTTACAATGTTTTGTGTCCTGAACATCTTGTATTATGAAATGTATATATTATATTATACAGTTAAGGCTGAATAATGAAGGATAGATTTTTCCATGCTAAAAACATTTTGGGTAATCAGCAGTAGTGAGATATTGGCTACATTAAGCATCATGGTGCCAAACATAACAAAGCAAACAAACAAACAACAAAAGAAAATCAAGTGTACAAATGATCTAGCCTTTCCTTCCTGAGATCAGCGAAATGGTTTGCTGATTGACAACAGAATGACAACAGAAGATTACTTGGATGAAGGAATTGTCCTAGAAAGAAGAGAAATTATGGATAAGGAAATAATAATAATAATAATTAATATATATATATATATATATATATATATATATATATATATATCATACACATGAAAGTGCCATTAAAAAGAAACATATCAATTTATCTTCACTTTAAATGCTTAATTTTAAAACAGTATAGATTTTGATATTCTTCATCTGCATATTCCTTTTACTCTGTAACAAGCTTCTAAATTGTGAATCCAGTTCACGTTGTTTCAAATAACCAATTGGAAGGATCTTCTATTTTGTCTCCAGTCTCTTTTAAGCAGGTATGTATTTAACACAAAATACTTTGAGCCTATTGAATACTTTTTCTTACTCCATCATATTATGAGCCATTTAGAAATACAGCATTCATGGAGTGAATATGATAAAATGATTAAGCACTCAAAACTCCACTTGTAATACATTGCTTATTAAGCACACATATTCACAATTAAAAAAGAATAATATCATCTATTCTCAATGCTCTTAAAAAATGCTTGCACATATTGAAAAGCATAGATGATGCTTGTAAAATCATTATTTTAGACATAAAATGTATTAAAGTATTTATTTTATTAAAAATATTAAAATTGAGGTAAAGAGAAACCAAATTTAGAGAAAATATTTTATACATCAAGGACAATAGTTTTAGGTTTACTTTCTAAGAACTGAAATGTGCTATTTTCATGTGTGTATGTTGTATATTTATGTAAAAGTGAATGTCATGGTGTGTGTGTGTGTGGAGGTCAAGGGGCAATTTCATGGGAACAATTTCTTGTTCTTCTTGCTGTCTTACTCTTATAGGTTTTAGGGTGGAACTAAGGGTATCAGGCTTCCATAATGAGCCGTGAATACCTCTTACCCTCTAAGCAATCTTGCTATTCCTAGGTTTATTTTTAAAGGATTGATGTGGGATATTTTTTCTTCTGGGTTTAAAACTATATTAAATTAGTGTAAATGTCAGTACGGCAGTCATCCATGTATTTGAATTTTATTTGTTTGATTCTCTTTCCATGCCTCATGATAAGTATTCTTTTTTAAAAAATTCAAGTGATGTATCCTTCAAGACAGTCCTTCAAGAACATTGACTCAATGCTTTCCCTTGAAACTTCTGGGTTTTGGAAATCTGAGGATTTCTATGATGCTATCATGTAATTACCCATTGCTGTCTAATGGTACATTATTGGCCATCACACACATTTTTTTTAATTTTTAATTTTTTGCTTCTGATGGTTCACATTTGATAGAGGCTTGGCTGGTGCTTATGCTTAGATGTAGATCTTGCTAGAATTCTGGAAATCAGGAGGTCCACCTCCACATCCACTCCCACATGAGCCTGCCTTTTCCAGTTCATTTTTCTTTAGGGCAGCTCCTCCTGAAGACAGGTCCCGTGGAGCTACCTTTATGGAATATGACAATCATAATTTTTTGAACTTCCTATGTGGCGAGTTAGGTCTCCAGGACTCGACAGGAGAATTTGTAAGTCTTATTAGCTCCTGAGATGGGTATGGCACCAGGTCCTTTCTCCCACCGGCTAACAATCTAAGCAGTTTCTGATCTAGCACCGAATCTGGAAAGAAGGAAAGGCATCCTTTGGGGGAACTAGTCTTACAAGATAATTTTTTTCCTGGGAATGCAATTGTTAAAAAAGACATCTTTAAAATTGTCTGTTCTCTCATTTCTCTCAGGAAAGAGCGCTGCATTAATTAACAGATGCCCCAACATACACTTTCAAATGAGAAAACTTCAGAGACCTCAGTTCCCAAAGGCCAGAACAAACACAAGTCTGGCAAAAGTTACCTGAATCCCTTTCTCGGAGATGCAGGCGGCAAGCTGTGAGGACTCATTTCCCAACACAGAAAACATTATAGCAAACAAGGGATTTGAATTTAGATGTTTACTCAGCTTCTCTGAATCCTGGGCTCTCTCTTGTTGCACATCTCTGCCAGGAGATCCGGTATTTTTCTTGTGATTTGGCTCCCCACGTCCCCTAAGCTAATATGCAGTCTCTGGCAAATTACAAGCTTTCAGAATTGGAGCGGAGACTGTGGCTGGAGGGTAAAATTGAATCTACCCACTGATTATCCTCATCCCGCCCCCCGTTCATCAAAATGTATAGCGGAAGGCTTTTAATATATACACATGCACACACAGAGAAATTTACATGAACTTGGTTGTCTTAAAATCTAAATTAAATGCTATGTAGAAAAACAAAGGCTTCCAATAAGAGGGACCCCGAGATCCTTTTTGACTTGTGATGTATTTTGCGATCATTCTGTCCTGTGCCTATGTAAAATATCATCTTTGATATTTTTTGTTTCTTATGTATATAGAACATTTGTGGTGAGGGTACTGAAAGTCATTATTTCATTTACAGGCTCCAGTATCCCGCCTTTAATCTGATCAAGTATCTTTCAAGTTTCCCACGATTAATAAAAGCAATGTTAAGATTGCAGCGAGCTACAGACTGTTAAAGCAGTCCAGAAATCTTTCGGATGGATTTTGGCAGCTGTAAGAGACAAACTACGTTTATGGATATTTAGATGTACATACACCCTTAAACACAGAGATTTACAACACAAAATGAATTTACATGAGATACATTACATTTGTATATAATGTTGCCCTGCACTGAAATATTCTAAAGAAAAGTATGTTTGTCCTGATGTTATTGATGTAGCCAGTGAGTATTTTTCTACCCTGTACAATGTCTTCTGTGAAAGTTTTCAACCTGTGCTAATTGAAATGTTTATAAAATGGTGATTCTGAAACATTAAAGCTTAACAGTTCAATAGTTCTTTAATGTGCCCTGTGTTTTATTAATGAAATGATTTATAGAAATATTTAATATCACTGATTTACCATTAGCCTTAATGAGTCTAGTTATTAAGTACTTTGTTTCCAGAGGCAATGAAAACATGCTTGGCAAGTGTGTAGTATTTTGTGATGAGCTATTTTCGCTGCGACACAGTCAAGGCTGTGGGAACCTAATTGCTCAAGTGGAACAACGCTATTTATGAGCATATAACTTGATGACTCTTTCTGCAGATTTTCATACCATGACTTTCTTATTTATAAGAAATTTAATTTCAATTATGAAAACTATCCCAGAGAACTATTAAGCACATTTAGATGATATATTCATATTATTTTTTTATATTAATTAAACTAAAGTCTGACAGGAAACTATTTAAAAATACTTAAACTGATTTTTGAACAGTTTGTAGATTTCTTTGATAGAACACACACACATTTATTTAGTTCCCATTGTCTAGAAAATTGCTTCAGAAGAGTATAATGATTCTATGGAGTCTTCCTTGAATAATGAACCAAGGCCAGTAGATACATCAGGTCTACTTACAACAGTAACTTACTTTCCTATACATAAAAATCTCACATTTTATCTGAACATTTTAGTAGTATGTTTTAAAACCTGTTTTCATGCTGGCTGGCTCTAATGACACCCTCATAATTTTTAATATTCCTAGCACAGATGATGTGTTTAATGTCACATTTCCTAATGACAAACAAAACCATTTGCTTATTTCAGATACTTAAGAAAATCATTTTAGGGCTCAGCTTAATACTTTTGTGATCATAACAATGTTTAAATTTTAGTGACTATTGTGGATAAAAATCTATAGAAATAAACAAAGCAGGGATCAAAGCAGAAGAATACATCTTGCTTTAAGCTTTCAAGATGAAACCCCAACCCACTCGTCTGTTGAAAAGGTATCAAATGGATTTACTACTTTTACTGTATGCTTTTCAAAAGGCAGCTTTTATATATAATATAACCTAATAAAGAACTAGCAAGATACAATGACATAAAATATCAGTATTATGTGGTTTGCCCCACAAAATGGTATATTTCCTTTCTCTTGTTAGATTCCCTCCATAGTGTAGGATTGTCTTGGCATTATTGGTGGCATCTGGATATGATTTATGTGGAGAGATTATGATTAATCAGAAACTTAGGGATTTTGTAAAAATCCCCTATCAGCAAAACACAGTGCCTTTTTGAGTTTCATATAGGTAAGTGAGGAGAAGCCCATGACATTATTAAAACAAAACAAAACAAAACAAAACAAAACAAAACAAAACAAAACAAAACAACAACATAACCTCCAGGTTTTATTCAGATTCAGAAAGGAATGTAGAAGATATTGGATTCATTGGCTGCAGGTCAACAGCATGAGATATGAGCCTAGTAATTTCAAGAGACAAGTATACAACCAAGGATAGTTTTGCTTTTTGGTTACATTGCATTTCTCAAACTAAAATGGCCATTTAGGTTTGAAGCTTTAACTCTCGGCTAATATTTAGAAAATAAATTGTTTATTGCGGTGGAAGAAAACGGAAATTATTGAAGAGACTAAAATTTATGAATTGATCAATATTCATGTTGAAAACATAATCAAGGGATACTTAAAATTAGGAGAGTTTGTAGTGAAGCAAAACAATCATCATAATCTGTTAAGAGATTTATAGTTTTGTATAAGGACTTACAAGAAAACTAAAAACATGAAAAACTGTAAACTAGCTCGAGGGCTATCTGGAATTCATAATGAAGCAAAGATTTCCAACAAAGTAAAAAGATGCAACTAACTTGTGCAGAAAATAAATGCTAAGTTGGGTTTTCAGAGAAACCAATGCATATATTTAATGATATAATTGTTTTTTTAGATAAAATTCTTAGCACTTACCTTTTGCTTAAGCTTACAAAAGGAAACAGTAAAGAGCACATACACATGTTCCAGACAAAAGGAAACAAAATTAAGTTCTAAGAACTATGGAAAAACAGAATTAAGGATTGGTAAGTTAAGCACATATTGATTGTTTTTGTTTTTGTTTTTAATGTTAATGAACAATATAAAAGTCTATGATACGTAAAAAGTATTTCATTTTTGAGATAATAATATAATTACATAATTACTGTTTTGCTTCTTCCCTTCAAACCCACCAATAAATCCCCTTTTTCTGTATTTCAAATTCATGACCTTTTTAATCCACAATTTATGGTGTATATATATAGCTGAATAAAGGAAATTGTTTTCATAACTTTGCTATGGAACCTGACATAGCCTAAAACATAGCTACTTGTCAACATTACAGATTACATGTAATATGAAGAGTCACAGATTTTCTAGTAAAGTATGAAGGTGTTAAGGGATAATGCACATATCTTCTTTTATTTATGATGAATGAATACAGGTTTTGACTTATTTGCACCAATTATTTAAAGTAAGAGAATTATATAACAGTTTATCTTTAATGTCTTTTATAAAGAGCACAGCAATGACAAAATTTCATTACCAATTTGCTTTCAACCTCACTTTTTATTGTATATAACAACTGTGATGTTGTTTTTGTAAATCAAATGATAGACTAGCAGCTCGAGATTGATTAGACAGACCATACCTGTAAAAGCACCTGAGTATCTATTTTTCCTGTTTCTTTTAAAGGAAATATAATGGGTGGTATGGAGGACTGACTTTAGAAGCAGAATGAACTCAGTTTGGATCTTATGCTTTACAAAGTGAATGAGTTTATGCTAGTGTTTTGTCTTTCTTAGTACTGCTTATCCCTTCATTGAAGTAGGAAAAATAAAAGAGTAAAATAATAGAGTATAATCATATACTCTATTAGGCTATAATATATATTAAGAAAATTGAAAGCATTTCTAGTTTCGTCATAAACAGAGTGAATATTATAAGTTATAGTGATTAACGAATATATTCTGACCTATGCATGCATTCAGTAAATATTATCTGTTACAGTCAATATATTTTAATAGAATCAAACTGAAAACTAAGATAAATATATAAATATATTCCAAATTAATCAGATAATTAATCAATTTATTAATTTTAATTATTACTATATAAACAATTACATTTTATACTTATATACAGTATCCAAATATATGTAAATATATGAAATATAAATACAATTATTAACATAAAATTAGTATACTAGATATTATTAGTAATTTAATCTAATAATCATAACATTATATTATTTTTATAAGTGAGTGTTTATATAATTACTAAAATAAAAACTTGATCCCATTTCTATCATAATCTACAGTGTTTCTGCGTACAGTTTTGCACGTAATTAGTTTGAGCTTCCATAACAAGGTGATTTAACGTATGACCTGTGCTGCCAGTACACACAATTAAAAATGCCCTTTATAATGATTTATGTCTTACAGATTCAAATAACAATTTCTTCCATATGAATATTATCTGAGTTATTGGGAAAGTGTCTCCTACTTGCCACAACCTGTCACTAACTGAAGGGAGAAAGTTCAAGTGAAAATGAAAAGAAATACAATTGCCCACTGAGTCAATTTATTCATAGTTATTTTGAAATTGAAGAACCATATAGACTTAGATAATGCAGTACAATCAAGCTTAAGAAATTAAATGTTTATCTCATAGAAAGAAATAAGCTTTTTGAGACATGATCTCACTATGTAGCCATACCTGTTCTAGGACTTCCCACATTGACCTGGCTTTCTTCAAATTCTAAGAGATACACCTGTCTCTGCTTCTTGAGTGCTGGAATTCAAGGCATGAGCCCCATACTCAGATGCAAAGAGGTTTTAAGCAACTAATTCGTTTTCAGTCCAACTCAATCATGCCAGGTCTATGTATCATTCTCTCTATATATTTATGCCCTTAGGTCATAGCATTTAGCATCAGGTAATAAGTTAGTCAGTACATCTCTGGAAAAGAAAAGTTCTCCTTAATTTCAGGACACATCAATTACTTTTGGATCATAATTTAGGTGTAGAGTCCTGTGAAATTTCCCTCACAATGGGTTATCAGTTGGTGTTATTGTCTAAGTATTATTCAGGCAGCTGAGAGATTTCATGTGTTCAGGATGCCTGTTACTCATGAATGAATGTCATAGCACAGTTCCTGTTTCTCCAGCTCTTACAATGTTCCCACCCCGTCATCTGTGATAATCCTTTGAACATGAACTACAGTGGTTGTATTTTATATGCATCAATTGGAGCTGAGACTGCCCCCCCCCCAGTGACTTTTCCTCTGTATTGTGATCAGGTGTGACCTTCTGAAATGATACATCTTCCATTAAAAAAAATAAAGTTTTTTTTTTGCTGAGAGCTAAGAGCTGAGAGCTACCCTTACCTGTGGGTATAAGAATGACAAGAGACAACTCATGCTGGCCAGGATATACATTATTCGTGAGAGTGCAAATTCACATATTTATATTTCTGGTGGAAGTCAACATGATTGTTTCTCAGAAAGATCAGAATGTATCTACCTCAAGATCCAGGTCTATCAATCTTTGGCATGTACCCAAGGGATGCTTCATTTTTACCACAAAGTCACATGCTCAGGCAAGTGTGTTGTTGCTCTAATCAAAATAGCCAGAAAGTAGAAAATATCTAAATATCTAAATATCCCCCAGAAAAAGAATAAATTTAAAAATGTGATAAATGAACTGTCCCCTGACCTCCATTGTCTTCCAAGGTGCTATCTCTACCTTCCTGAGGAGGCCTGTGGGGCCTCAGGTAGATAGAGGTTAGACCCGTTCCCACCAATCCCCTGCCTGCTAGATGAACTTGGGGCACAACCAAAAAAAGTGACCAGCATGTTGTTCTGTAGATCTATTGTCAGACCCATGGCATTGACTGCTTCCCTGAGGAGTGTTGCTGGCATTAAGAACACCAAGCCATTACCACGGATAGCCATATGAATAAAGGATAGCATAAAAATACAATTAACAAGAGCCAGGGCAATATCACAGCACTAGAGTCCAGATATCCTGCTAGAGCAAACCCTTGATATTCTAACACACCTGAAACACAAGAAGATGACCTTAAATCCAAACTTATAAAGATGACAGAGACATTTGAAGAGGAAACTAATAAATCCTTTTAAAAATACAGGAAATTACGATCAAACAGATGAAGGAAATAAAATCATTGAAGAACTGGAAATGAAAAATAGAAGCAATAAAGAAAACACCAACTGAGAGATTCCTGGGGATGAAAAACCTAGGGAAGTGAGCAAAAATTACAGATGCAAGCATCACCAACAACGTACAAGAGATGGAAAAGAAAAACTCAGGCATAGAAGTAATGATGGAAGAAATCAATACATTTGTCAAAGTAGATACTAAATCTAAAATGTTCATGACATAAAACATTCCAAGAAATCTGGAACACTATGAAAAGATCAAAACAAAAATGATAGGAATAGAAAGAGGAGGAGGAGGAGGAGGATAAGAAGGGGAAGAAGGGGGAGAAAGAGGAGGAAGAACAGAATATTTCCAGATATAAGGCCCAGAAGATATTTTCAACAAACTCATAGAAGAAAATTTTCCTAACCTGAAGAAAGATATGCACGCATACATACAAGGAGCTTACAGAGCACCAAATATATTGTACCAGAAGAGATAACCCTCTTATTATATCATAATCAAAACTCTAAATGTACAGAACAAAGAAAGAATATCAAAAGCTGCAAGGGAAAAAGGCCAACAAACATATAAATGCAGACTTATTATTCCACCCGACTTCTCAACAGAGACTCTAAAAGCCAGAAGGGCCTGGTGTTGTAGAAATTATTTAATTCTGAACCAAGGTTTCTACCCCACCTTTGGTCATTTAGTTCCTGGATAAAAGACACACCCAAACTTTATATTATAATAACCCTTAATCAACACTAGAACTGGGCAGATATCTATAATCTATCTTATTAGAATCTAGAATCTGCTTTCCTATGTATAACCCCAAGTTTTTACTTACTGTTTTTCTTGTAGGCTGCTCTTAACTTCAATTGGACAGTCCTTAATGGTCAAGTATTCTTGACTCCTAACCCATGGCTACTTTTACCTCCTCTACCTTCTTTTTCTCCAATGGTTCTCCTCCAACCCCAAGCCCAGGAAACCTAAATCCTACCTATGTCTCTTTTGCCAGGCATTGCCTGTTGACATGTTTATATACCAATCAGAAATAACCTGAGGGCAGGGTCACAGGTCTACCTGCAGACTCCAAGTCATGGGAACCCACATATAGCATTACAAAAGACAGCAATACCAAACTACAATAAGTGGGCAGGTGTCTTGTCTAATAGACCAAAAATCAGACTACTTAGCAAGACTTTCAGTCACCATAATTGGAGAAAACAAGAAATTCCATAACAAAATCAAATTTAAACAATGTTTATACAAAAGTCCAACTTTACCGAAGATACTAGAGGAATAATCCCAATCCAAGGAAAGAACACACACACACACACACACACACACACACACACACCACTATTACCACCACCAAAATCAAAATAACTTGAATTAACAGACATTGGTCATTAATATATATCAACACAAATAAAATAGATTCCTGAATAAAAAGACACAGGCAAACAAAATTGATGTGGAAACATCATATATCCTGCTGCATACAAGAAACATACCTCAGCAACAAAGTTTTATATTACCTACACAGTAAAGTGCTGGACAACTTTTCCAAATGGACTGAAGAGGCAACCTTCAGAAGCCATTCTAATATGTAATAAGATAGATTTTCAACCAAAAAGAATTGATAGAAATGGGAAGAACACTTCATATTCATCAAAGAAAAAGTCTACTAAGATGATGTCTCAATTCTTAACACCTGTGCCTCAAATGCAAGGCCACCTGCATTTATAAAAGAAACATTGCTAAAGCTTAAATCATACATCAAACTCCACAAATTAATAGTGGGCAACATGAGCACCTCACTCACATCAATGTACAGGTCATTGAGACAGAAACTAAATAGAGAAATAATAAAACTAACAGAGGTTATGAACCAAATGGATCTAACAGATATGTAAAGAATATTCCACCCAAACATAAAAGAATATACCTTCTTCTCAGCATCTCATAGAACTGTCTCTAAAATTGGGCATATTGTTTCTCACAAAGAAAGCCTCAACAGGTAAAATAAAATGAAAATAATCCCTTTTATCTTGTCAGAAAACCATGAATTAAAGCTGATATTCAACAACAGAAAGCACACAAACTCATGGAACCGGAACAACTCTCTACTGAATGAGCACTGTGTCATGGAAGAAATAAAAAGACATTATAAACTTTCAAGATTTCAATAAATGAATACACAACATACCCAAACTTATGGAACACACTGAAAGCAGCCCTAAGAGGAAAATTCATAGCATTAAGTGCTTTTATAAAGGAATTGGAAAGAACTCACTGTAATAGAAAGTTCTAGAACAAAGAAAAGATATCACACACACACACACACACACACACACGAGCAGTAGAGGGCAGAAAATAAACAGACTCATGGCTGAAATCAATAAATTGCAAACAAAGAAAACAATACAAAGAATTGATGAAACCAAGAGCTAGTTCTTTGAGAAAAATCTACAAGACAAACTCTTAGCCAAACTAGATAAAAGGGAGAGAGACAAAATCCAGACTAACAAAATCAAAAATGAAACGTGGTGCATAACAACAGAAACTGAGGAAATCCAAAGACTCAATGGGTCTTACTTCAAAGCCTATACTCACAAAAGTCAGAAAATATAAATAAAATAAATGATTTTTTGATAGATACCACTTATCAAAGATAAATCAAGATGAGGTAAACCATATAAATAGTCCTATATCTTTAAGGAAATAGAAGAAATCATTAAAAATTCCTTCAAGAAGAAGAAAAAGAAAGAGGAGCAAAAGAGAAAGAGGAAGAGGAGGAAGAGGAGGTCGAGGAGGAAGTGGTGGAGGAAGAAGAGGAAGAAGAAAAGGAAGAAGAAGAAGAAGAAGAAGAAGAAGAAGAAGAAGAAGAAGAAGAAGAAGAAGAAGAAGAAGAAGAAGAAGAAGAAGAAGAAAACGATGGTGATGACTACGACAACAATGACAACGACGAAGCAGAAGCAGAACAGCAAAAAAGCTGAAAGCCAGATCGTTTTAGCTCAGAACTCTACCAGACTTCCCAAGAAGAGCTACTACCAACACTCTTCAAACAGAAGGATCATTGCCAACCTCATTCTATGAGGCAAAAGTCACCCTGTTACCAATGTCACACAAAGACTCCACAAAGGAGAATTTCAAACCAGTTTTTCTAGTGAACATTGATGTAAAAATTACTCAATAAAATGCACACCATGATCAAGAAGGCTCCATTCTATGGGTGCATGGATGCTTCCATATAGAAAAATTCATCAATGTAATCTACCATATAAATAATTTTGAAAGCAAGAAACATATGATCATCTCATTGGGTGCTGAAAAAGCCTTAGACAAAACCCAACACCCTGTCATATTAGAGCCTTATAGTGACCAGGGATACAAAGTACATAACCTATATATAATAATGGCAATATACAGCAAGCCAATAACCAATATCAAATTAAATGGAGAGAAACTAAATGGAATTCCACTAAACCAGGGACAAGGTAAGACTGTCCACTCTCTCCATATCTATTAAATATATGAAGTTCTAGCTAGAGCATTAAGACAGCTAAGAGAAATTAAGAGGACACAAGTTAGAAAATAAGTCAAAGTATCTCTATTCATAGATGATGTGATAGTACACAGGTGAAAGAGTGCAGGCAGTGGGTTGAATTCAGATTAGTTTGTGGAATTCAGAGGAAGTTTTTCCAAATAGAGCAATACAGTAAGAAGATGGAAGAATCTAGTTTGAATCAGTCAGATTGAAATGTTAGTTTGTCAGGAGGTTAGATGCTTCCAGGCCTTGGCCTAAGGATAGTTAGAATAAGAAAGAAATACTGTGGACTCATCCCAAGCTGTGCACAGCTTGGGCTCTGTTCTCATTTCATCCCATCATCTGATGAAATAAAAATTATATTTACAATTATAAATCATTGAGATGTATGTTTTGAATTCAAATCATATCATCTGAAAGAGCAGTATGTGTCATTTATTGCTGAGTCATATCCAGTTTCAAAAACCTAATATTAGCAGAACAATGTGTTGGAGATAGAAAAATTCTGTATCATTTTGGATTTGATGTACATGTCCTCTACCATTCTTCAAGCTATGTGAGCTCTTTGTAGATGTATCAATTCATGTACTAAATTTGGTGTAAAGTCAGAATATTATAATTGATAATGCATAGGAATTTAATTAAGATGAAATTATTCAAACTTCAAAGTCACACAAACTTATTACATTTAAAAGATCCTCTTATTCTGCAACTTACTGTTTCTGTTAGTTTATTTACTTGACTAGTTTACTAGATAAAAAAACAATAACTGAGAAAATTATAATTCTTAAGAAACTCTGCCATTATTAAGAATGTATTCAAAGGAGTAACCATGTTTAAGCTCTAAGTTGAAATTTAATGTGTGTCCCCATCAATGACTCTTTCCTATTTTATATTTTATTTAAAACAGATAAAATTTAATATGAAATGTACTCAGAATGAGTAGTAGCTCAGGACCTGATCATTCCAATCAATTCTTTGTTACTGTCTCTGGTTGTATTCTTTGAACCTAGCTTGTGTATTCATCAACCAGATGGAAGAATGTTAGTCATTGCATCCGCATTTTAGCAAGAACAGAAGAAAATTGAAGAGAGATCACAAACAGTGCACCTCTCATAAGAACTTCAATTCTCTGAAAGAAAATTGAAACACCCTTAACAGAGAGACAGGGTGTCATGCACAACTAGAAAGTTCTTCACTGTAGCTAATGACATTTTCAAATGGAAAGTTATCAAAAGCATCATGGGGTAAGCAATCCAAGTAATGAGTGGACTAGGCTGATACATAGTGCTAGGTTTTACAGTACTACTTCAAAGTGTATATCGTATTCATTGTTGGATGCTTGCCTTCAATTTCTGGATGAAGGTATTGAGAGTGTTTGAAGCATTCATTATCTTGTGAATTATCTCATGTTTTACAATTTATAGCCAACTTGAGAGAGTAAAACAACAGAATGCTATTCTTTCTACTTGCTGAAACATCATGTATACTGCAACGGTTTTAGATACAAGTATAAAGCATTGATATATGGAACTAAGATGCTTTCTTCTTCCCATCATGATGGGATGCATCAAGCATAAACTGGAGGTATTCCAGAGTACATATTCCATGTTTTTCATTGTAGTATTGGACATTCCCATTTGCAATGTTGAAAAATTACCCAGTAAGCTACCTTATCTTTCTCTACAATGGACTTGGTGATAGAACATTAGTTTCAGCCTAGGAACTTGCCCTTACTGAGTATATTTATCATGCCATTTTCCTCAAATCATTGCCCAAGTGTATAAGAACTTTTCACTTCTTAAAATGTATGGTCACTGGGTATTGCCTTGACATTTACCAACTAATTTTCATCTACTGCATTATATAGCATTGTCTGCAAATCATTCATATCAATGTTAATAGAAATAATATGCCCTGTCCTCTAGATGGAGACATTGACATGACTGTATTACATACTCACTCATGAGAATAACATTTTCACATGCTTTATTGTTGATGATTGACATGAAGTTCTTCACATTGAGAAGAACTGAGAAATTTTGTAAATCTTCATCTTTCTGTCATTATTGTTAGGCCTGATTTCTCAATAATTTTTATTACATACAAAACATTTCCCTTCTGTTAGTGATTAATGAACATTTAAATGTCTTTAATTTTTCTGGTTCAGAGCTGTTTGCAGCAGCTGTTTAGCTTCGACAAGCTCATTTAACACAGTAAAAGCTCTTTTTGAAAGATCTTTTTGATATGTCCAGAGATATGTGATTTCATAATTTTGATAGCCCATGTGCAAACATCCAGGAATTACTGGTAATGAACTTAATGAATGGTGGAAACTCAAAATATCAAACACATGTTATTTTCAGACTGATATGTGTTTCAGGCATTTAAATGCTTTAAAGCACATTAAAATCTTCTCAAAGGCCTAAAATAATATTTGCTTATTGAATACACAGAGTGTGTAGATATATCCAGACAAAGAAGTGACCATTTTATTCATACTCTAAAGGTACAATTGTACTTTTAAAAATGACTTTAAACCTACTAAACCTGAGTTTGTTTGGTTAGGTTGAATATATGAGTAGACATATGTTTGTAAAGACTCATTCAGAACTTCTAAATGGACTGATTATATTGTATCAGTCAGTGAGAATGCTAGCAGGAGTTAATTTTATTTCACTAATTTTAAGCCATACTTTTCAAAGTATTGAAAGAAAAGAGAAATTCAAATAGTGCTTTTGAACATCTTCTCCCCTGTTTCAACAAATATGTGGGATGCACTTAAGATTGAAGTACAAGAGTCACTGCATTCCAGTCTGAGAAATTATGGAATTGAATATTATCAGTGCACACAGTAGTATCCCTGTGTTTCCTGGGTGCATTTTATAGTTGATAACACTCTCTCTTTGTAGTCCAAGGACCAAGTTGTTACTAAAAGGAATTTTGTGACTTTCCTGGGATGAATCAGGTGAACTACAGAGGTATTACATTTACAGCAATGTGACCATGAGAGGACTTAATATTTGATGAATTCCAAACCACCCGCTCTTAAGAATTCCCTAGAATCAGTTTCCTCAAAAGTGTAATAATAAAAATGAACAAAAGCTTTATTGCTTTTATATGGCCTTTTATGAATAAATAGTGGAGATTTTAAACCAAATGAAAGTGCTAAACTGAGCAATTTAACACTTCCATCCCAGAAGACCTCTCTGAACTAATTAAATGCCGGATTTAATCATATTATTTAGTACAATGGTCATTAATCTCCAATTTACTGCCTATCTTCTTTGGGAGAATATTAGCCTGTACAAGACAGGTTTCTTTATGCATACCCAATACCAGCCCAAGAAGTTGGATACATTATATCTACTTGAGAAGAATTAAATTAGTTAGTATATTAGTTACTTTAAATACGTTTTCAATATATGGAAATATTTAATATATATGAACAGATATCTACTTTTGAGTAGATGTGTGGTATTTTGTCTTTAGTTTGCTTCCATTTCTGTTTCAACTTTAGAGTTAGTGTTTATTGGTTTTTTTATTATTTTTTTTTTATTGAGTTTTGTCTTGTTTTGGTTTTTGTAGACTGAGCATTGTGCTGCGATCTAGTTTTTCATCATAGCATTTTAAAAGCAGCTTTGAAACTATTACTTATTCAGATGATCATTGGCTTATTTTATCATTAAAATGCAGGGCTACTAAAAAATAAATAATTGTACACATTTATAATGTGTATGTGTCAGGGGGCATTTAAAATTGACTCTGGGGAGGTTAAAAGAGAATTTGTGGGATTGGTTCACTCCTTACACCATGTGGTGCCTGGAGACTAGATCTTTAGTCATCATGCTTGAGAAAACATGTTATTTTCCAATGAGCCATCTCACTTCCCTCATGACGCAAGGCATTTCCACTGTCTTTTGAATGTGTGTTGTTATGCTGTTTATCTTCATGCCCTAAAGCTGTATTTTGTAGTGATGTGATATGAGAAAAAAAAGAAAAAATCCAAAACAAAATTTGTAAGCCATAAATATTAGATAATTTGATAAATAATATTAGTCTAATTAAATATACTGACCTTTCTACACTATTACTTTCACGTGACATATATACGTTCTTACTACCATTTGCAGTGAGAAATAAGTTAATAATAAATAACAAATAAGTTGATTCAAGATATGATACAATGTATACAATTATATAATGGTATAAGGGCAGATTGAAGAGTTACTCCTGACAACATTGACTTTGCGAACATGTCTATTATAGCTGTATATTCCTACAGTTGTATATACTGAGACTGACCTATAATTGCTTGAGTTCAGGAATTTGAGATCCATTGATCAACATAGAAAGACCACATCTCCAACTTATAATAATAAGAGAAAAACTGTTTCGGGACACTGGATGTAATTTTACAACATATGTTTAAGGCCAAAACATTTTATAAATATGGACACTTATTTTAAAATAATTCTCTATTATTTTGCCAAACACAAAATACACATTAAAACCACTAGACTCTAAAATATTCAAGGCAATCATTTCAACACCAAAACAGATGAGGCATCATCAAATCAGAACTATACTTCTATTATCTAATACTTGCCTTAGTAACTCTTATAATGTTGTCACACCTCAAGTATTCTATTCTCATTGCATTTATGAATTTTGTACATATACGCATACACACACACATTCTAATTATAAGAGATTATTGGAAACGTGTAAAAATCCTCCTTCAATAGTGAATGGATTGAAAATCATCTTTTAATTTAATTGTGTGAACTGTGATTTAGTTTGGTCTGTTACTTTCTTTAAAGTTAGTTGTGCCTTCAAAATCCAGATTAATAATTAAAAAATAAAGTAGCAGTGGTAAAATGCTTCCCTAAACTTAATTCATCAGTCTGTGAACATTATGTATTAAAAGTGAAATTAATTTTTTAAGAAAATCTTTTTCCAAATATCTTTCTTTTCTTTCCTTTGTTTCTCTTGTTTTTGAATTCATCATCTTTGCTACTTTTGATGCTATCGCTATAATATTTGACTAAAAACATTCATTTGAGCTAAAATTCATAACTCTCTCTACAGAACGATTGTTTTTTCTTTAGAAATATCTGAGCCCCCAAGAAATGACTACAGAGACATAATTGAATGACCCATGCCCATTTTATTACTGAATTTATAACTATTTAATGCCATCACCTCTAATAAAATTCCTCATTCATTCAAGGAAAGTTGCTTAAAGATTGCCACAAAACAGATAATTTTAATACACTCACCGAATTCTAAAGCTGGACAATGTTTTGAATATCAATTACCTTAAATATTATTTCTGGTAGAAGGAAAACACAGACACAAAAAATAGAGCAATATTTTCCCCGTTTCTAATTTATTATTCAGTCTTCTACTGCACATCCTAAGGTTGTTACAGTAATTTATGTGGCATTTTATACTAAGGTTTTGTTTTCATCCTCTAGTTGGATCTCAGGGTATTCTGACTAAAAACACCATTATCAATTTCCTGATATTCACTACCCTATTGCAAAGGGAATGTACCTCATCAGATAGGTTATTATCTCAGTTGGCAGGGTTCAGAGAGGGAGTGTTGATCATTCCATTTCTCTCTCAGAAGCATAAATAGCACCTTGGCACCCTGAAAGCCAGAAGTAAGGATGAAATTTCTATTTTTCTAAGCATGACTCAAGCATGTGGTGTCTTCAGGAGTAGATTCTTCCCAGTAGGACATGTGATGAAAGTTTCCAGACAGTACTGGAGGGTAATCAAGAGCAAAGACAGTGGCACATAATGTTTGCAGGGCTAATGGACAGCTCCAAATCCTCATCAAGAAGAAAACACATGGTGGGACTCATGGCTCTAGCTGCATATGTAGTAGAGGATGGCCTAGTCAGTCATCAATGGGAGGAGAGGACCTTGGTCCTTTGAGGTTCTATGCCCCAGTATAGGAGAATGCCAGGACCAGGAAGTGGGAGTGGGTGGGTTGGGGTGTAGGGGAAGGAGGGGGGAGATAGAGGGTTTTGGAGGGGAAACAAGGAAAGGGGATAACATTTGAAATTTAAATAAAGAAAATATATAATAATTTTTTATATTATTTTACTAGATATTATCTCCATTTAAATTTCAAATGCTATCCCAAAAGTTCCCTATACCCTCCCCATGCTCTGCTCCCCTACCCACTCACTCCCACTTCTTGGCCCTGGCATTCCCCTGTACTGGGGCATATAAAGTTTGCAAGACCAAGGGGCCTCTCTTTCCACTACATATGTGGCTAGAGACACTAGTTCTGGGGTACTGGGTAGTTCATATTGTTGTTCTATCTATAGGGTTGCAATCCCCTTCAGCTCCTTGGGTACTTTCTCTAGCTCCTCCATTGGGGGCCCTGTGATCCATCCAATAGATGACTGTGAACATCCACTTCTGTATTTGCCAGGCAAGTTGTTTTGATATGTTGGAAAAGAAATTAAAAAAAAAAAAAAAGTTTAAAGCCGGGTGTGGTGGCTCACGTCTTTAATCCCAGCACTTAGGAGGCTGAGGCAGGCAGATTTCTGAGTTCAAGGCCAACCTGGTCTACAAAGTGAGTTCCAGGACAGCTAGGGCTACAGAGAAACCCTGTCTCAAAAAAAAAAAAAGGAATTAAAGTTACTAATATGCTAAATTTAAAGTAGCAATGGTGTGTAATGTAATCTGTGAAGTGGAAACCTAAGGGTTCTTTGGAAAGTCAGATGCTGCTTCTCTGGGGCAAGCATATGAAGGAATTTTTTGTTAAAGTGGACAGATGTGAAGGACTAAGGCAGGTTCGTGAAGGAACTTCTTGCCGAAGTAGACAGAGAAGGGAGGATGTTCTGTTAAAGCAAGCATGTGCAAAAACATATGATGAAGTTTACATGCTAACAACACTCATGTATTGGTCCACCTTACATTGTATGGTTGAACTGCATTTGTCGGGACTCCACACGGGGAAACATACCAAAAAACTTCTGGTGGTGTACTGTACTTTCTTGCCACCTCCACAGACTCAGGTTTATTGGATGCAGAATCTGAGGCAAAAAGTGCTGGGGCAAGACCTGAGGACATGTGATGTTGAGAGGATATAATTAGGACTCCATGAAATGACAGAGACAGAGCTTGGCTTACTGGTATGGCTATCTGTGCAATGCTTTTGGGTCTCCTGTCCTCAGTGATCTTTGTTTCCCTGAGAGAGGCCCTCCGGGTCCCTCTTGCTGAGTCTAAGACCTGGTTGTCTCTGCTAGGTCATGTCAACACTGTTGCTAACCCCACACTACCAAACTGAACTGCTTGTGTATCCATGAAGTGTTTGGAAATGGTCAAGCTTCTGCTGCTTGCTGACTTGTAAATTGAATTACCGATTTCCAGACAAAGCAGAGAGGATTTGCTCCAAAGAACCTTTCTAAACAGGCTTATTTCCTCTATAGCCTTCATTTTCAACTACCTCTGGTGGGAAATTGGCTACAGGAGAAGTAAAAGCATTTAAGGATCACCATTGAAAATAAGGTTTGAAAAAAAAATAGTTACAAATCCTAAGGTTGAAATTCAAAATACCATGAAGAATAATGCTGGGAGGACCAGAAACCAGAGGCCAGATGGTCCATAGATTGGTGCCTAAACTGCCTGTCATCAGAGATGCTTCATACCACAACTAATGGAAACAGATGCAGAGAACCCTGGAGAACCCTGTAAAGTAGGCAGAGGTAGGATTCAGAGAGGGAGAAGTGTCAAGGACACCTCTGAACACCAGAAGAAAACCCACAGAATCTCAAGAAATGTGGACTCATTGGGGGTAGCTGAGACTGAACCCACATTCAGGGAGCCTGCATAAGTCTAATCTTGGCCCTCTGCATGTTCTAACCTAGGTTTTAGTTGGGGCACTTAGTATTTTTGTAGGACTTCTAACAGAAGGAGCTGAGCTGTTTCTGAAGCTTATTGCTCGCTTTTGGGACCCTTACCTTGTCCAATCTTCATCTTAATTGCAACTGGACGTACCATGTTTTGGTAATAATCCTGGGAGGCATGCACTTTTCTCAAGGGAACCAGAGCTGAAGGGGATGGGGAAAGAGGAGGTTGGAAAGAGCTGAAGAGGTGAAGGAAGAGGGCAGAGAGGTCTATGGTCAGGTAATAATATACGAGAGAATAAATTCATAAGAAAATAAAAGAAAATACCATGGAGAAGGCTCAGCCAGCCAGTGCTGAATTTCAGATTGAAGTGGCAGAATCAAAGTGCATGAAGTTAGTTGGGAAAAAAAAAGAAAAAGAAAAAGAAAGAGAAAAAGAAAAAGAAAGAGAAAAAGAAAAAGAAAAGAAAGGCACCACCCACCCCATCCCCAGATATGCTGCTCTGCCAACACTTTGATTTTTCTTTTTCAGAGCCAATTTTATTTCTGACCTTGGATAATTACTGATAAGTAACTAAGAGGAGGAAGACTTTATTTTGGCTAACAGGACAAAACACCCATAGAAGGAGTTTCAGAGACAAAATTTGGAGCTGTGACAAAAGGATGGACCATCTAGAGACTGCCATATCCAGGGATCCACCCCATAATCAGCTTCCAAACGCTGACACCATAACATACACTAGCAAGATTTTGCTGAAAGGACCCAGATATAGCTGTCTCTTGTGTGACTATGCCGGGGCCTAGCAAACACAGAAGTGGATGCTCACAGTCAGCTATTGGATGGATTACAGGGCTCCCAATGGAGGAGTTAGAGAAAGTACCCAAAGATCTAAAAGGATCTGCAACCCTAGAGGTGGAACAACATTATGAACTAACCAGTACCCCGGAGCTCTTGACTCTAAGTGCATATGTATCAAAAGATGGCCTAGTCGGCCATCACTGGAAGGAGAGGCCCATTGGACACACAAACTTTATATGCCCCAGTACAGGGGAATGCCAGGGCCAAAAAAATGGGAATGGGTGGGTAGGGAAGTGTGGGGGGGAGGATATGGGGGACTTTTGGGATAGCATTGGAAATGTAATTGAGGAAAATACTTAATAAATAAATAAATAAATAAATAAATAAAGAGTCAGTTACAGGGGCGGAGAACCATGGTGTCAGAAGGATGGGGAACCTACTTACAATCCTACCTCTGTAGTCCTGGGGTCAGAAACAGGGAAGAGCTAGGAAGCAGGGCAAGCTCTAGAAGCTCAAGCCCCATCGATCCTTGCTGACTGCCTCAGTACCTCCACTCCTGAAGATTAGACAACCTTCTGAACAGGCAGGGTGAGTGCTCGATTACATCCGTCTGTCTGTACATTTTCCACTCAAACCATGGCAGCTTGTTTTGTTTAAAGCCAAGTTCCTATGGGTTTGTTATAAGGGGAATTTGTTTTTTATAGAAAAACTAATAAATACAACTATAAACACAGCATATTGATGAAACTCTAGGACTTTTTCTGTGTTTAATTTTTGACACTGCTAATAAGGAAACTCAGCAAGGAAGCAGCATTGTAAGAAATTTTTTGCAGTTTTTATTTTTTTCTTAGTGAAAACAAATCAATCACAGAAATGTATAGAAACCTTTTGGGAGGTATGGCTTTAAATAAAATTTTTGATGAATATTAGGAAATATATTTGTGAAATTTTCTTCTAACCAAGTATATATATATATATATATATATATAAATAAATGTTTTTGGTTATATAAAAACATACAAAATTTAAAATAATATATTTTTCTGCATACAAGTAAATATATCCAGTCTTATGATAACACTGTCATTATTAAGACTCCCTCTCTCTAGAAATATTCACCAAATCATGTCAGTAACCAGAGTGTATAACCAGTATACAGAGTTTTATTTAGCACATGAATCTGCATGTCAAGCACTATAGTTTTCATGATTCTAGGGAAAATGATTCTTGAGAAATATTGATATTTATTGATCATTGCATAGTTAGCTATCCATTACTCTAAGATTCTGTGGATACATAATCATCAGATTATCAATTATGATATAAGCTCCGTAATTGCTCCAGTAGGGATTTGACCTAAAAGTGCCAAGTTGTGTGTGAATAATTCTGTACATTTCTAAGTTATTTCCATCAAACACACCCAGAAATATTTAGTAAAGTATTTTTTATAAATTGATTGTAACATTACTAGCTAAGTGAGATTACTATATACATGAACCAAAATGATAGACTCTTTGTGTAGATTTTTATAATAATCTTTATGGTTGTCTAAGATCACTCAGCTAAGAACCCAAGTACCCTACATTCAAAATTTTACATATCCACATAATTTAATTCCAATGAATGCCTTCCCAGGGTTCAGGTGTAAGCCACTTGTGTCCAGGGTGACAGGGTTGTAAAATACCTGTGCTTTTTTAAAAAGTGAAGGTTTCAAGGGTCCCACACTCAGAGCAGAAAATATAATTGAAGTTTCCCAGTTTTTCTGTTTCTAGGCTTTAAGTGTGGATATTCCCTCAGAATCTGCTGATGTGCTAGAGGCTGCGAGCAATGGGGCTACTCAATTCTGGACAGATCCTTCCAGGCTACAGGACAAAAATGCCTCTCTTCATTCAGGGTAAGCTCAGCATCGATGTTTCATCTTAGTGATACCATACTGATGAATAAAACTACCTTTCAAAATAGACTAACTAGGTAGATTTTAAAACTACTTTATTTATTGTTTCATGTGTACAAACATTATTACTATGGAGTTACCCATGGATGTGGGGGCTATAAAATGAAACTTGGGTCATTTAGAAACCAGCTATGGCCCTGAATCATCTCTGAGCTATCTCTCTAGCTCAGTGAAAAAGATTATTGTTAATTTAGCCAAAAGAGTCTGTATGCTTTCATAACCTATGAAACCAACCCCTGACAGCTATGCCTTAAACAAATAGGTTGAAAACAATTTAACTCAGAATTCCTAAAAGTGCTACCAAAAAACATAGTATAGTGAGAGAATGACCCTGAATCCCTTTCCAACACCTGGGAGCAGCATATGGACTCAGTAGGCAGAGAGACAGGAGGGGACAGAGGGGAGGAGGTTGGAGGATCAGGGAGAGGAAGGCGATTGAGTTGGATGTGAATGAGAACTTTGGTATAGATCTAGGCAGGGAAGCCTGAGGGTAAACATTTTCAAAATGCATTGCATGAAATTCTCAAAAAATGAATAATAAAACTGCATACTAAAATGTATAACACAAAATAACTTCTAAGAGCTTTGGATTAAGAAGGGTCAATGACAGTATCAGAAATCAAGCCATTTCCATGGATTCTTGTGATCCTCTATAAACAGGACTGAAATACTTGTCAGGCTAAAATCTGTGTAAAGAGATTAAATTCAAACTGAATATAAAAATATCACTATCTTTTCACAATCTAATATTAGTGCATAACCTATTTTGCCAACAGAATAATTTAACTCAATGAACTTTATTTTCTTCAGACATGACATCTACACTCTAGATAGTGACAGTATATATCCTTTCTTGTAATATTGTATGGGCTATTGCATATTTGAACCTCAGTGATCCCTCAAAGTATCTTTGATGGCTGGTCTGGAGTTTGCATAGCTCTCCAATCTCCTGAGTCGTAAGTCATAGATTATGTTCAAAAAAGTAATATTTTGTCTCTAGATTATTTCATTTGAAAATTATATAAACTCCATTGGCTCTTTAAGAGACAATTTTTAATCAGCCTAAAATTCGATTATCCTGCAGTCTCTCACTGTTTGAAGTAGCATTGTGTATTAAGTGGACATCTGCATTGCGCTTCATTACACAGTGTAGATTATTTCTCTGAAAGGTTAAAACTAATTCAGCCCCTAGCAGTGGATATGAGTAGGCACAATTGCCTCTGTCCAAGGACACTCATGTAAATCAAATGTTAATTTCATCTCTGTAAGGTGCCATTAAAACAGCAATAAGCTGTGTGCCCATATTTTAGCTTTTGAAGACAACATGAGTTTAAGTGTTTAAGTACTCGGGTATATCTTTGGCCTTCTGCTCACTAAGGCAAATTCTATTCAGGAGCATTTTACTGCCAAGGTCTGCCCATCTTTCTACTCTTCACAGTAATATCCAGTAAGGGAAAAGTCTTAATTGTTGCTAGAACACAAGGCAGAAGCTTCGTGACTGTATTATACATGTTAGAATATGAACTACTTGGCTTAAAAATGGAATTTACAAATACAGCTTATCTCAAAGGTGTACAGTTCTCTCTTAACGTAAGAATTATTAATACACAACACAAAATATTTAGCATGTAGTCAAAGAGGTAATGATGATTAAATTACAACTTTGTTAAGTGATAGGATAAAAAAATATTGGTATTATGGCTAAGACTATTCCTAGTAGAATATTGGTAATGAACTCTTAAAACTTGGGCACTCACTTAAGAAAAAGTTCTGCTCATCGTGCAGAAGTGATTCATGAATTATATATTCTAGAATTCATCTCTAATGCCCCATACCTTGCTGTTTCACTGCAATTCTTTGTGTTAAAGACAGTGAAAATATTAGAAAATCTGGATATTACTTAAGAAAATGAATGATAGTTATTTGGAAGATATCAGTATCTTCTAACTTTCCAGATGAGCACTATAAATGCCCTTCCGTAACACTGAAGTATTAGAACCACACTAAAATTACCAGGGACGTTAAATGCAGAAAGGAATTACTAGAATAGAATGGAAAGAAAGATGTATCTTAATGGGTTGCATAGGAATTGTAGATATCCACAGTATACAATCTTGTCATTGAAATTTATGTATTGAATATATTTATCAAAATAAAGAATATAAAATATAGGAAAAATTTAAAAAATACTGAAACTATACTTAATCTATAAGTTTTATGATAGACAAGTCAGGTATGTTTGCTAACTGAAACACCCACCAGTAAAAGTTAAGGAGGGCAAGGAACGAAGAGACTGAAGACCCAGCAATACAAAGAAATGAGAGACAAGGACACACTCTTTACAGAAGTGCAAACAGAGGAGGACGCAATCTTGGCATATCTTAATGAACTGTGTAGAAATTGAGGGTACACATGAAATTACAAAATTACACAAGGAGTAAAAAACAAGCCGAAGAAATGACAAAACAATTAGATATAATCACATTTGAAAAAGTAAAAACACAGGAATGGGAACATATTTCAGAGTTCTAAAGGAAATCCATTTGCATATAATTTTGTCCTGAGTGTAAAGCTCTTAAAAAATTTAACAAAGGGAGACATTTATTATTATTTTTTTCTGAGAAGCAACCACCGAGAATTAGTTATAGACAATTCACATTAAAAAATTTTTAAAGCCTTTACTTTGGGAATAAAGAAATTATTCTCGAGAAAAACTATAAAAGTATAAAATGATGTGTAGTTCCTTGCAAAGCTTAAACTGGAGAACTAATTAAGCAAAAATATTGTTAGTAGAATCCATTACAGCCTGGTGGGCACAGCAGTGGGTACAAACTAAAGACTATGACTGTTTCTCACCCAGAGTCCATTAACGGTTAATAGTTCAGCAGGGAGTTTCAGGGCATGTGTGCACCCCTCTGATCATAGTAGGAACTAGTTCAAGCCAGTACATCACAAAAAAGATATGAACATAGTAGAGTGATTTAAGAGGAGGGAGTTAAATGCGATATTACAGTGGTAAGGCAGGGTAGGTAAAAGAAAAGAAAAACAAATACGCAGAATATCTGAATGAAATTGTCAATAAATGTAATGAAAATGATAACAACAATGAGAAGATGAAAAGGAAACGTAATACTTTGTGAGGCTGATGAACCAGCCTGCCACCATCTTGGACTTGAAGCCAATCTTTTAATAAAGTCAAACAGGACTTATCCATGTTTATGATTAAATCTGTTTGCAAAGATTGGGCTATGCCACACCTGTAACATAACTGCAGATGGTTCTGTTTTGTGTGTTCCCAGAGAGGACAACTATGCCTGTGTATAAAAAGGTGATATGACCACATCGTTATGATTCCTTTGTTATGACTGCGTTGTTATGAACACCATCTGCTTTACTCAAAGCTCAATGCCCTGCTCAGCCATCATCAAAGAGGCTTCTTGCTTCAGAGGATGAAAACAGGTACAGAGACCCAACACTGCATAATGTGCACAAATATGAGACCGTGGAACAGTCAGTTTTAAACCAGGCATCTCCATCAAAACCCTCACCTTAGGGAACTCTGAGGATGAGGGTAGACAATGATTCTAAGACCTAGTAGGGATGGACAACACCAAGGAAACAATTCCTATCTGACAAAACAGGGCTGATACACATGAACTCAAAGAGAACATGACAGTGTGAACATGGGTCCAGGCCAGTGGGATGTCACATCTCTAACCAAAGAACTACCTTCCATTGGTGTCTGTTTGTAAAAATTAGCTTTCTTTAAAGTACTTTCACTCGGTATACAAACCACACTTAAGGGTAGGCACAATTCGTAGAAGTTGATGACTGACTACAAATAAAATGAAGATCATTTTTGGAAATTATTTTTTATCTTATAATTCTGATTTTAATAGGATTTCTGTGTCTGCATTATCTCTGCCTTTGTGTGTATATGTATCTTTTGTGCTTTTCTTCTTTATTGTATTCTATTCTTGTTTGTTTGTTTGTTTGTTTGTTTAATGTGCCTGTTTTGAGAGAGAGAGAGAGAGAGAGAGAGAGAGAGAGAGAGAGAGAGAGAGAACACTGATTTTGATGGTTGGAGAGAATCAGAGATGAGATGAGAGAGGGGAAGCTTTCATCGTGATAAATTGTATGAAATATTTATTGTCAATAAAAATAAATAAAATATGATATGGCTACAGGGTTTCTATAATAATGATGTAATAAACCATTAGTTAAAAATCTGTCCCCTCACAAATGTCATAGCTCCCAAAACCCAACTTTAATAGTGATATGTTGTGAGTTCATTGAGGAATAAATATTTTCATAAACTAACCTTTCCAACTCATGCATCTCAAAACTTCATGTATGTGAGTACTCTGTGTGCCTTGATTTACACTGAGCCAGACTTCTGATAATCTACTAAGGAATATAGAACCTTGGAATTGGTCTTAAATGGTTCAAGACTTTCTGATGCTTTATATATTTTCAAGTATTGTAAAGGTTTAAAATGACTGATTTCATCATTCATTAAGAATTTTGCAAAGCAATATATTTTGCTATATTACAAATCTTTACTCACCCAATGAAGACATTTCACAAAATGTCTTCACAAAAATGAAGACATTTTTCTAAGTATTTGATAATACGTATTAAATGCTTAAACAGAATACAAGAACTTTGCTATTTTGTCTTTAATTCAGACAAAAGTACACATTAAAAAAGAACACAATTAAGTGGTTTAAGTAGCAGCAGAATTTGAAATGAAATTAATATAGTTCCTGGCAAGGTAGGCCAAGTACAACAGTAAAATTATGTTTTAACATGTGTGTGTGTGTGTGTGTGTGTGTGTGTGAGAGAGAGAGAGAGAGAGAGAGAGAGAGAGAGAGAGAGAGAGAGAGAGAGAGAGAGAGATTATTCTTAAGCCAATCCTAGCTTTCCAGCCTGTTTAAGACAGGGTCTGTGTTTCATTCTTCATTGCTGGCTATACTAGACTGTGAAGAAACAAAAGCTTCTATAGATTGCCCTGCCTCTGCTCCCGTTTTTCAGTAGAAAGTTTGGGATACAGACATGTGCTATAGTGTCCATCTTTATGTATGTTCTGAAGACTCAGTCTCAAGTTCTATTGTTGTATAGCAGACAGTTTTAACTATTGGCCATCTTCCACTTACCATATGCAAATAGTTATTTAAAATAACCAGAGAGTTTGGAATACCGATAAGACTGTACTCACAGGACGTAGTGACACTGTGGTACCAACCTCCAGAAGTGTTTCTTGGCTCAGCTCATTACTCCACTTCGGTTGACATCTGGAGTATAGAGACCATATTTGCAGAACTGGCAACCAAGAAGCCGCTTTTCCATGGGGATTCAGAGATTGACCAGCTCTTTAGGATTTAGAGCTCTAGGCACTCCTAACAATGAAGTGTGATCAGAAGTAGAGTCCCTGAAGACACAAGAACACCTTTCCCAAGTGGAAGCCAGAGAGCCTCTCATCCCATGTCAAGAACCTGGATAGAATGGCTTGGATTTGCTCTCAAAATTGCTAGCCTATGACCCTGCCAAAGGAACCTCTGGCAAAATGGCCCTGTAGCACCCGTACTTTTATGACTTGGACAATAAGATTAAGAAGATGTAGCTCTCTGAAAGTCCCTGTCTGCTGGTAGCAGGGGAAGATCGAAGCATTTACATTGGTTCTCTTCCTGTCTTGTATAGTTTTCTTTGTTTGTAAACCCGTCATCTGGAATTTTCTTATATTCCCACGTGTAAATTAATTAACATGTAAATATTATTACATATGAATTTAAATATAATTCTGTATATGCATAAGAATAAAAGCTAAAATGATATTTGCTATAGAAAAAACTTTATTTGTATATGAGAACATTGAAATTGAATGTGTGCATATGTGAACATCAGAATTACATACAAAACAAATGCAAGGGTAAAAGCTGTCAGATGAGTAAATTTGTATCTTAAGAAAGAGAATTCAGCAGGGAAAACAGAAACCCATTGTGAGAAATGTTGACATCAGGCACATTATAGTAGAAGGATCATCCACGATTTCAGAAACTGAAATGGAGTACTTCTTGAAGGTTTGCCTTGTAACACTTTCTAATGACCTTGACATTATGTGAAGAGCAAATTATGAGAGGACAGGCACGGGCTGCTTTAAATAACGAACTGTAGTTCTTAAACAAAGAACTTGGTGATGTTGCAGGTAAAATATATTTACATCAGGGATATGTATTAGATGACAGCCTAAAGAAGAAGTTCCAAAAAGAGTGATTGATGAGGTAAAAGGGAGAGTGAAAGACTGTAGAGGGCTCAGAGACAAACAGGAAGTTGAATCGCAATAGAAGGCTAAGTGCTGAAAACATAAGGTAAAAATGAGAATAAATGAAGTTGACACATGAGTGTGAATGCTGTTGCAGCTTGGGTTTAGTAGACTCCTGTGAGAACTTGTATATGCTAAGGAGCAAACTGTAAGTAGTAACTATGTAAGTATCTTTGCCACTGAGGCTAAAGGAAGCTGTTTCCTGACTGCCTTTTATCTGGTATAAATCTTGAAATATATATATGTCTTAACTCTAAGAATATGTGCACACTGTGTACACAGGCAAACACACACATGCACGCACTCTCAAGCTCACAGATTTTTAAACTCTGAATATATTTACGTAAATATTTCCTTTCAGAATTCTTGACTGCTTACTGTTTGTTCATTTCTGTGTTTTCCAGCCACTTAGTTTCATACTTTCCTTCCTTCCTTCCTTCCTTCCTTCCTTCCTTCCTTCCTTCCTTCCTTCCTTCCTTCCTTCCTTCCTCCCTCCCTCCCTCCCTTCCTTCTTTTTTCTTCCTTCCTTCTCCCCCTCCATACATACCTCCTTCTTCCTTCCCTCTCTCCTTCCTTGCTCCTTTCTTTCCCTCCCTCCCTCCCTCCCTCCCTCCCTCCCTCCCTCCCTCCCTCCCTCCCTCCCTCCCTCCCTTCTTTCTTTCTTTCTTTCTTTTTCTTTCTTTCTTTCTCTGTCAGTCTGGTCTGTCTCTCTGGTCTGTCATTTTTCGAGACAAGGTTTCTCTGTGTAGCCCCAGCTGCCCTGGAAATCACTTTGTACACCAGACTGGCCTCAGACACAACTATCCACCTGCCTCTGCCTCCTTAGTGCTGGGATTAAAGGAAAGGTATGAGCCACCACAGCTTTATGCAGGAATTTCACTTTATATAATGTTTACAGTAGTGCCAACTGAAAAAGGAATTTGATACACAGTAGGACAATAAATATTGTATATAATAGCCATTTAAATATCACTTTTGTTATAAATAAATTTCTGATAAACTATATTACGAATAAATACAGATGTATGTTTGATCTTAGACTTTTCTTTACCATGGTACATAATATTTAGATTACTTGACATAGTTTCCTTTAAAAGTATACTTAATACATATCATCTAATTCTTATCTATGTTTTTCAATATATGAAATGTGCAATATTAATAATATATGACTCCTAGTTTGCTTAGAATCAGAACATAATTTTAAAACCCATGATTACACTTATTTCCATAATCTGAAATTATGTGAATCTTCAATCTTTATTATGAAATTTTTTTCTAACATAACTGGATTAGGATGAAACTATATTTTCACATTCAGATTTCTAGTTTGACTCCAAAATGCTCCTCGAGGAAAATATCTAGAATATCAGATATCTGATATTTTGAATCCAATTGTTAGAAAACCAAATGCCTTAGTAAATCATACAACCATAGGTTAAATTTTGCAGCTTTTTCTTAAGAGAACGTTATTGGGTAGCAAAAAAAAAAAAAAAAAAAAAAAAAAGGGAAAATAAAAGATGGAAAGAAGGCAATAGGCCTTGACTTCATCCAAGATTTCAAGTTAAATTGAGTGTTCTAAAGACATCAGATACCTTTTCTCTTTTGTATAGTTAAACATCTAGGTTTCTAACTCACATTTTTAAAACATGAAATCAGAGGTGACTTTTAAGCTCACTAAATTATTCCCTCATTAATTGCTGCTGGAAAAAAGTGGATAAAATGATTTAAACCAACATGAACATTCATGAAATTTCAGTAATTACTGCAATAACTTTAGAGTGAAATTAAATTGTCTGTCCAGTAGGCAATGAACTCACACTCAGCATCCCTGTGTATTCACAGGTGTGAATTGGTCACAAAGGAATAATTGGGAGAACTCCAAACTCAAAAGAATGCAAGGGAATATTATTTTTAAAAGGACACAAAGCCAAATATCTGGCATATAATCTTGATTCAATCCATGAAAATATATCAGTGTTTCTCTCCTATTTTTGTAGATAGTAATTATGTTTTTTTTCTCCATTTTGAGGTCTTTTCCCCACTCCCCCCAAGAAAGCTATATTTAGGATAATTCAACACTCTATTTTGTATTTTGGTTCTCTCTCTCTCTCTCTCTCTCTCTCTCTCTCCCTCTCTCTCTCTCCCTCCCTCTCTTTTTCTCTCTCCCCTCCATCCCTCCCTCCCCCCGCCCCACCTCTGTGCGTATATGTCTGTGTGTGTCTGCATGTCAGTCTGTTCTCTCTGACTTAAAAAAAAAAAACAACAAAACTCCATTTAGGTCTCATGTATTTCTATAATTAAACCCTAGTAATAAAGCATATTTGAAAGTGAATATGAATAAAAAGTGAATATTAATTTGGATATGTGGGCATTTCTTTAATTCTGTAATACCATTACAACTGCATCTAAAAACTTCTCTATCAATGGCTGCCTTCCAGTCTTCAGCAAACATCACTCAGAGTCCCCTGATAGTCAAGACTCACTATCTGCCATAACACTGGGGCTTTTGGCAGAAGATTCTCCCAATGCATGGGGCTTGAGAGCCACAGCCTGGGGCTACATTGGAATAGCATTGAGTTTCCATCATGCCAGAGATCCCAGAGCTTCCATTGGCAGCAATGTGTTCCTGACTAGGCAAGTACTACTGCATGTAAGGGAGCCGGAATACTCCTACAAAGCTGTAGGGAGTAAATAGAGGTGTCAGGCTCGACAGCTGATGCTAAGCTGAGACCTCGCATAGCTTTCAAAAACTTAGAATTATGTGCTCTTGGAGCACGTAAGTACATCTAGTAAATCTTAGTTATCTTATGACATTTCTAACTCATTAATTTTTTGAAGAATATTAGCAAAATGAATTATTCTTCATTAAGCTTGAAAATTAACTAGTTTTACAGTAAGCTCAAATGAATATCTGTGCTATGTTATTCTGAAACTATATATCTATAACTATCATCTATCTATCTATCTATCTATCTATCTATCTATCTATCTATCTATCTATCTATCGATCATCTATCTATATGTGATTGTATTGAGAAATGCCCTGAAAAGTATACATACTTTTCTTTGATAAACAAAAACAATACTACTTATATTTTTTCATTACACTAAATAAATCAAGATTTTATGACCTATTATCTTAAAATCAATTGTTAATGCAAAGAAAATCATTTATAAAAGTCAAGGTAGATTGGTCAATTATTTCATATTACATTGTGAAAGACTCAATGTCTGAGAACGTAAGGAATCTGTAAGTAGAAGGCTGGTGAGATGGCTCAGTGGTTAAGAGGGTACACCCACACACACACACACACACACACACACACACACACACACACACACTTAAAGATAAACCTGTAAATAACACACTGTAGACATAAGCCATAACATCCCCCACTTACTTGCAAATCCACAATAAATCATATCAAAACCTTGTGAGATCTAGAGTGTGGAGGTTTGAATTACAATTCTCCCATGTATGCTCAATTATTTGAAAATTTTGTTTCCAAGATAAGCATATCACTACAATCGGAGTTTGAGACTACAGTGTCTTGCACTATACTGTTTGGTCTTTGTCCTGCCTGGGTGTAGATGGAAATCTCTCAGCTTCTTGCTCCTGTTGCCATGTCGGACACTTTCCTTTACACATCTGATCCAGACAGAAAGGATTCATATCGCTCTGGATCCATAAGCCAAAATAAATTCTCCCTTCTTTTCGTTGCTTTTGGTCATGGTGTTTTAATACGTCAACAAAAACAAAAACAAAACAAAACAAAAACCACAAAAACAATACACATAGCTTTCACACACTTCTTCAGGTTTGCTTACATCCTTAGGTTTCCTAGATTTAACACAGAAACTCTCTGGAGCATCACTTCTCTGTCTGATGCTGGCTTTCCACATTCTTCCTGTTAGTAGAGATGATTTAATTTCCTTCAGAGTCTTAAATGAGTCTGCAGTTGGATGTTCACTGATATGACTACTATTACACTGTCTACTTTAAAAGAGTAATATCAGTGCCTATTTATAACTCCCCAGTTTACTAGTACTAACACATCGCCTAGATCATAGCTGTCAATCATTCCTGATTAGTGGAAGGAATAAATTAGTGAATTCTTAATAGTTTAATCTAGGGGTCTATTGAAAATCAAAGAAAACTATATTTATAATGAGTCAGCTCATATCTCCATAATTTTAAATATTTTATTACTTGATGAAATATTAAATAACTATACTCACTACATGAATTTAATACACACATCATATCTAAAGTTGCCTCTATACTTTATATGGCTTTAATGCAAAGAGTTGAGCACATTCTAATGGTTGCTTCTCCCTTGCTGAGATGAAAACTGTCATGAACAAAGACAGTTTCTAGAAAGAAGACTTTATTTTGACTGTGGTTGCAAACTAATAAAATTAGGTCTTATGGTGGAGGAGGCATGGGAGCCAGCAGATTGTACAGGAAGATGGAGACTACATCTTCAGCCATAAATACAAAGTTGAGAGAGTGAACTGGAAGTTAGGTAAGGCTATGAATTCTAGAATCCCATCCCAGAGAGCATACACATTAATCATCACACACATTCCACTGATTTTATTCAGATATACACACGTGAATTTGATATATTTGTTATGAAAGTATCTTAAACCTTTTTCTTAGATGGCTGTATACAATTATCTATTATATATATATGTATATATATTATACACATATATAATATACACATTATATATAACATACATATTATATATATGCTATATATACATATATATCAGTACTATAATATATATATATATATATTATATAGTGGATTAGTTATTATAATATATAGGTTTTTAGGTTTATTTTTCATATATAATAGAAACACATGATCCTACTTTTTTTCTTATTTTCTTTTTTTTAAATTTAGTTTTATTAGATATTTTATTTATGTATATTTCAAATGCTATCCCAAAAGTTCCCTATACCGCCCCCCACTCCCCTACCCACCCACTCCCGCTTCTTGGCCCTGGCATTCCCCTGTACCAGGGCATATAAGGTTTGCAATAACAAAGGATTTCTCTTCCCAGTGATGGCCAACTAGGCCATCTTCTGCTACATATGCAGCTAGAGACACAAGCTCTGTGGGAACTAGTTAGTTCATAATTTTGTTCCACCTATAGGGTTGCAGACCCCTTCAGCTCCTTGAGTGCTCTCTCTAGCTTCTCCATTGGGGGCCTGTGTTCCATCTTATAGATGACTGTGAGCATCCACTTCTGCATTTGCCAGGCACTAGCATAGCCTCATACAAGACAGCTATACTAGGGTCCCTTCATGAAAATCTTGCTGGCATATGCAATAGTGTCTGGGTTTGATGGCTGATGGTACAATTAAACAATGGAGTACTATTCAGCTATTAAAAACAATGAATTTATGAAATTCTTGGACAAATGTATGTATCTGGAGGCTATCATCCTTAGTGAAGTAACCCAATCACAAAAGAAGTCACTAGATAGCCACTCACTGATAGGTGGATATTAGCCCAGAAACATAGAACACCCAAGATACAATTTGCAACACACAAAAAAAATCAAGAAGAGGGAAGACCAATGGGTGGATACTTCATTCCTCCTTAGAATAAGGAACAAAATACCCCTGAAAGGAGTTACAGAGACAAAGTTTTTTTTTTTTTTTCTATTTTCTATTGAGGCTTCTCATAACTATGCCTTTGTTTTAGGTTTTAACGTATTCTTTCTTTTAATTCTTATTTATTTACTTCTAGATATGTTGATTGGTTTTTATCAATTTGACACAAACAGAGATACCAGGGAATGGGGCATCGTACTTGAGGAATTTCTTCTGTGAATTTGCAAGTGGGATGTTTGCGAGGCATTATCTTAATAGATAGTTCATTCAGGAGGGCCCAGTTCGCTAGGGCTTTCCAAAGGTATGTGGGCAAGAGCTGTATGAAAAGGAAGATGAACAAGCCAGGGAGAAAGCAAGCCATTTAGCAGAGTCCTGTGGTAGCTTCTACTTCAGCTCCCACTTCCTAGTTTTTGGCTTGAGTTCTTTACCTGGCTTCCCTTGGTGATGTACTCTGTAAGCCAAACAAATCCTTTCCTCTCAAATTGTTATGAACATGATGTTTATTGTAGCAAGAGAAGCCACCCTGGGACACTAGATATAAGAGGCAAACAATTTATAAATCTGTATTTAGCTTTATCATAACATGCTTTTCACAATGTTAAGAATAAATATTATCACTAGCATACCCTTCTGAAATATTTTTAACCAGGAACCATGAAACTTTTACTCATCTTCTCCCCGAGCTTGGATTTTGTTCTCTTTATAGTTTTAGATTTTTCACTTTCAGGAATGAATGCTGCTTTCAGAAGAAGCTTGTCAAGAACAGGCAAATCGAAACTTGCATAAAATAACTGACCAAAATAACACTTCAGTATAGTCAGTGTTCACTTAGTATAGTTAAGGCATTGCTCACTCACTTGTACTCCCTCTATTTCACATGGATTTGCTTAGCTACCTTTTTTGGGGGGGAAGTTTAAGGATACTTATCTAGCAGTGATACTATACACAGTGAGCAGGGCATTGCTTACCTTAATTCACAATCAAGACCTCTTTTAACATATCTTCCCAGAAAGCAATGATGATCTCTAGAGAATTCTTCAGTTGAGGTTCCCTCTTCCTTTGTTAACAATTAAAAATTAAATTGAAAAGTAATAAGCATAAGTGTGCAAATATCTTTGTAGAAGGATATAAAATCCTTTGGCATGAGCCCAGGAATGGTATAGATGGGTCATATGATAGTTACATTCCAATTTCTTTTCAGGATAATTTTAATTGATTTCAATGTAGATACAGTAATTTCCCTCCCACCAGCAATGTGTAAGAGCAGAAGCAATAATATTGAGGTAATAATAATGTATATATTAAAAAAAGTCACAAAGAAAAGGCTCAGAGTCTAATGGATTCACTGCCAAGTTCTTAAAGAACTTGATTGAACTGAGAGTAGTACTATTTAAATTATTCCATAAAACAGAGAGAGAAAGTCTTCAGAAGTGGTTTTACAAAACCCGTATTAAACTGAAAACAAAACCACTTAAAGACAGCAACTACAAGAAAAGAAAATGGACCTAAGGAGAATCTATTACTATTTTTTTTTAATCAACTTAGCTTCGCATCAAACTGCCTCCTAAATAATTACCTTTATACGCTCAGATTAGACTACCTCTCAATCCACATAAGAGACATTTCTTTGGACAGTGGATGGTGGTTACTACAGAGATTCACAATTTGCCAAGCCCCCAAGGCTCAGGGAGTACAGAGGCAGAGGGAGTAGTAAAACTGGAAAACAAGAGCAATGAAATGGTAATTTGGGGACAGTCCCCACAGCTGCGGTTGCTTGCACAACCTATTCGAAGGCAACACTAGTCAACCAGATAGCATGGTCAAATCATTTGCAATGTTGTGAGGAACATTTTCATTAATTTCTACTGTGCCTCCTTTAATTTCCACAAACAGTATATAAGTATTGTACCCATTATGCTCTATATATCTTTAACTGGATATGTCATTGTTTTACTAAAGATAACCATGTAGACATAGACGAGAAGGTATTTAAACATAGTTTTGATTGCATTTCCCCGAAAAAAAATGTTAAATATATTAAAGCATATTTATGTATTTTGGGCTTTTTGTACTTCCAGGGAAATTGTTTGCTTACTACATTTATACATTCATTGCTTGTATTTATTCTTATGGCAAATCATTTTCTGGTCTTTATGTTCTTCATGTGGTGATCCTCCTTTTATTAAATGTAGTAACCTTATTTACCATTTTAAAATATTTTAAACTTATTTTGCTAAGGTATGAGTACAGTCCATTTTCAATTTTTGGCTTCTCAGCACAACAATTTTTAAGTACTCTCATTTTAATTTGGTGCATCTTTGCTAGTAGAGTGTGTTTCTTGTGGAGATTAAATAATTATACCTTGTTGTAAATCCAATCTTCTAAACTACCAGTTATTTTACTATTCTGCTATAATTTTAATTTGCATTTCTCACATTAGAGAGACTAGATGCTCTTGAAACATAATTCCACTCTTTTCAGGATTCCAATTTAGAAATAAATATTTTCTTTTATTTTTGTGATGATAATTTTATTACTTCCTTTGTCTATTCTCTTTTCCCCATCCGTATGCCCCTCCTTAGTCTCTTTCATATTTATATTCTCAGTTTCATTAATGGGTGTTACATTTGTATATAAAGGCAAGTGTAGATTCCTAAATATAACCTTGTCAGTCTACATTTGGTTTTGGATATCCAATTGTTGTGGACTTCTCTGGGGAAAATTAGTTGCCTATAGGATGTGTGTGTGTGTCTGTGTGTGTCTGTGTGTGTCTGTCTGTGTGTGTGTGTGTGTGTGTGTGTGTGTGTGTGTGTGTGTGTGTGTGTGTGTGTGTGTGTACGGTAGAGGTCTCATAATCTTTCCTATCCACTTTAGCATTTCTGTTGTTGTCCCTGTTCTGCTCAGGTTTAGGCAGACATATTGGTGAGACTTCACGAGTACTGTTACTGATATTACTTGTAGATACAATCCTACAGTCAACTCTGTGATCCTCTGGCTCATACAATGTTTTCATTACCTCTTCTGCAAGGTTCCCTGAGGCTTAAGTGCAGGAAATTGGTTTTGTAGATATGTCTATTGGGACTGGTCTCTATTCTGTAAACCTCGGTATTGACTAGTTGTGGTTCTAAAAGGTCTCTGCCTGATGAAAAGATTTTTTTTTTTTTTAATGAAGGGTGAGGAAAATAGTTATCTCTTAGAATAAGGACAAATAATTAGTGAACTTAGGGACTATGTTGGTTTAGTAAATGGGGGTTGTAACCATTAGCACTTCATTAGCACTGCACAACTAGGTAAGTTTCCCTTACCCTATTCTCCATTCTCTTGCATGGATCTTAAATCTTATAAGACCAAGAGGTACATGCCACTAATACACATGTACTAGGCTCTGTTGTATTTCACAGGCACAATAGACAGTGAGGTGTTCCTTGCCTCACTGCTTTGGAAACCTATGTGACACTTTCTGGTACTGTGAAAGCTTAGCCTTTAAGAATGAGGTATTCAAACCAGTCAGGGTACTCTGGACTCAATCAGATGTGCATGGTGTCATTAGCAGTAGAAAGTTATCATGAAGCTCTCAAGGGCTACCAAGACAATAACAATAGCCTGTAAATTTTTGTGAGCACACTGTTTCTTTTAGTTGAAAAGATAAGATCGATTACATGTTGGGATTTTGTTGACAATTATTTACGGACTCCTTGAATTTCATTAGTATTTTCTTTGATTTCTTGTGATTGTATTGAAATTTTTCTGGTTTAATGAAGTGAATGTGCTTGCTCCCTATCTCCATCTCATTGGCTCATCTGTCCCTCTTATGGTTTATATTCTTTCCCAAGCTTGGGCCTTTCCTTTCAGTTACATGTAAGATTTCATAAATGACATCAGCAATTCTAACATAGTGGTCATAACTTGCTTAACTTTGTAAATTCTTGGAAACCCTTTATTTCCATTTATTTGAAGTATAGGTTTTCCAGATTCGGAATTTTTTTATGTCAGTTGATATGCTTAGGTCTTACATTGGAGTGTTTTGGTCTCATTACTTGGTTTAAGATTTTTGCTGAGAGTTTACCTGTCATTCTGATGAGTTTGCTTTGGTAGGTAACTGTTGCTCCTATTTTACAGCTTTCAATATATGATCCTTCCTTGGTACCCTTCCCATTTTAACTCTACTCTGGATTTGGAAAGTTTGTTTAAGTTTTTTGTATCATTGAATTGACTAACTATAGTTTGCATATGAGCTTCTTTGATCCAAGGACTATCCACATTGCAACAGAGATTTCCTAGAAACTGTCACAATAATTTCTTTTTCTACCTTTATTGTTAAGAAAGTTTTGTTTAATCTAGTGAGCTTGTAAATTTTATTTTTCAATTTCTATGATTTTAATGACACTTTGCTGGATTGGGTGGGTAGGGGAGATGGGGGGAGGGTGTGGGGGACTTTTGGGATAGCATTGAAAATGTAATTGAGAAAAACACGTAATTAAAAATATTAAAAAAAAATTTTTTTCTTATTTTGATGAAGGGCCTTGTGTTGTAAAATTGTATAGGCTGTTAATTAATGATATTCTGCCTTAGCTTTTCAAGAGATGGGATTATAAAGGAGTACAACCTTACTCAGCACTGCTGAATTTCTCATCTACTTCTTGAATTACCTTTCTTACTTCATTTATCTGTTAATTTCAAGTATTTTTGAAGCCATTGGCATTTAGAAATTTTGGTCTTTTATTATTTTTCAGCATTTAAACTATAGAAGTATCTCTGCTTTGTCATTAGGGAGATACACTGTCATGTGTCTTGATGTGACATGTCCTCATATTGATTTGCACATCTGCTAATGGTGGCCTTATAGCAGAGCCAAGTCTTCTTTTAGGGATTTCAACTCCTCCTATCTTCCATCCAGAGGTGGGAAATAGATAATAATAACAAAAATCTCAAATTAAAAGCAAACTAGACACCGAACGGAAGAACTAAATACTTGTTAATGTTAGGTTCTCCAACAATAATGATAGAAAAGGAATGATCTAGGATGCTTATTCATCAAGTTTAAAGATTAGTGTGGGTGTATTTGTTAATAATTATAAATATAAAAATGTATGATGAGGGTGAAGCTGGGGAACAAGGGAGGGGCAAGATGAGACAGGGAGGGAATGTGCTTATGAAAGTTATATAACAGAGATGATTAGGTAGTGAAACAAATAATGAGACATTCCTACCTACACATCTTCCTGGTTAAAGAGATGAGTGATTGAGATGCTATTTATGTTTCCTAGTACTCTGACTTTGCACTTGATATAGGGTTTAGAGGTCTTGAATAGTTTTCTCTTTGAGACCAGAGAAGTTTGATACAAAGAGCAATTCTTCCTGGGACACAAATGTTGCTTTGACCCTTTCTAGACTTACTCCTTGCTAAAGCTACCAAGATGCAGGCATGACAACAAAGGGAGAGTAGACCCAACCTTCAGAGAACCATTTGTTCAAAGGCATTCTGTAGCATGGGCACAAATGTTGAAATTTTCCAGATAGTAGTCACATTTGATATTGTATACTGGATGCTTGCAGAATGTAGAAAGCAATGAGACCAATGCTATGGATACCAGTGGGATAAGACGTGGACAGGACGGATGAGTGATTCCATTCTGAACACACTCCAACTTCAGTCACAATGACACTTTGGCTCATATATCCCCTCTGCCCAGAGGTCAGGCCATACCTATAAGAATCTTCTGCTTGTGAGGGGTAAGGTGGCTGTACTACCAACCACGATTACCATAAGTCTGTATAAGTAACAGTCTTCTGTAGGCCCACAGTGATTTGGTGGATGATCTTTTGCTTTTCAGGTGGAATAGGAGACCTTTGTGTTCTGAGGAGCTCACTACCAATGACTTCTTAGACACTTTGTATGGCCAATCGAAAGACTTTATTCCAACCTGTTGGGAATATACTTAGGCATTCTGGATGTAAGTGCAGGCCTGAGTGTTTAGAGCTTGTTTTGTTTGTTTTTTGTTTTTGAAAAGAAAAAAAAAACAATTATACAATAGAATTGACTATTTTCCCTGGGATTCTCTATCAAAGATAACAAATTCTAATTAATCTAAAACTGTCCTCAGCATTGATAGAAGATGGAGGAACCTTGGCACTGTCTTGGCCTGTCACATTTGAGACACTGAATCATAAAGCCTTCGGCTTCTTGAGCTTCTTAACAGAAAGATTTATCTGAATGCCCCTATATGTGCTGATTTTTTTTTTTTTTTTTTTACCACAGCACCAATGATCAAGTGAGAAGAGCAGAAACTCTTACTATGTGTTGGTGACTTGACGACTCTTTTACAATGCATTGTTACTGCTAAATCCAAAGCTTAATATTTTGTCAAAATTCTCTGGTTTTGTTTGGTGTCACTTTCTTCACTGTGCCTAGCACCTCTGCCTTCCACTACTTGCCCAATGTTTTGTTTCTCACCTGAAGACAAGGGAGACCATTCTCTGTCTCTGGTCTACAATCTTCCTCTCTAAATCAAGATCTTAAGGATAAAGAAGGGTGAGTCATAGGAATTTGTCTCCAAGTTTCTCCATCCCTATGCCACACCATATTTTTTTATTTATTAGGTATTTTCTTCATTTACATTTCCAATGCTATCCCAAAAGTCCCCCATACCCTCCCCCAACCTCCCACCCATCCACTCCTACTTCTTGGCCCTGTCGATCCCCTGTACTGTTTAAAGTTTGCAAGACCAATGGGCCTCTTTTTCCAATGATGGACAACTAGGCCATCTTCTGATACATATGCAGCATATTTAAATCTCATCCACAGCTTCTATTTCTTTGGAAAGTACAGAGAACTTCCATTTTACCCTTTCTTTCTCCTCATATGGAGTTTGTTACATGAACCAAGTGCTCCACTTTCAAAGACATCCTGTGCAATTATTGTTCTCCTGCATCCTCATACCTGTTCTCACAGACTTCACTTTAACTCTCTAGATTTTGATATTTACAAAGAAATGGGCCACAAATCAATAACTGCAACATAAAGCGAACTCCACGTTTTGGTTTATGACCTAACTGTGCTTCACATTTTCTCTGATTAAATGCTGTCGCTATTATAATCACCCATATGGTCCCTGTGGTCTGCTCAAAACCCATGAAAGGAGGTAATTTTATCAGTTCCATTCACTGAATACATCCAGTGCCTTACTCAATGTAGGTGCTCAATAAATATTATCTTTTGAGTAATATTTGAGCAATTACTGAATCTGTGATCTGTCCAGTTTCCAGGCTAAATAGATGACATAGATGATCCCTGAGGAGACCTGTTCTGAATTCATTACCCCAGTGAAGTCAAAAGGATGGTTCCAAAAAACGTAGGCATAAATCTTTGAGTTGGTGTTAATAGGGTCAACTAATTTTTATTTTGAGACCCAAAAAGCAGGTTCTCTCTAGTCTAAACACGAGCATCATAGTACGAGTCACCATAGGATCTGGATGAAGAGAAAGGAACATTTTGCAGTTGGACACTTATATTTTTGATGTATATAAACTAAATTATTGGAGAAAATGTATCTTGACAAGATTTATATGTCAGCAACTATGTCTTATTTTGTTTGTTTGTTTGTTTATTTATTTATTTTGGCTAACATATTTCAAAGCACCTTTTTTTTTAATTAGGTATTTTCCTCATTTACATTTTCAATGCTATCCCAAAGGTCCCCCATACCCACCTCCCCAATCCCCTACCCACCCACTCCCCCTTTTTGGCCCTGGCGTTCCGCTGTACTGGGGCATATAAAGTTTACAAGTCCAATGGGCCTCTCTTTGCAGTGATGGCCGACTAGGCCATCTTTTGATACATATGCAGCTAAAGACAAGAGCTCCCGGGTACTGGTTATATTGTTGTTCCACCTATAGGGTTGCAGTTCCCTATAGCTCCTTGGGTAATTTCTCTAGCTCCTCCATTAGGGGCCGTGTGACCCATCCAATAGCTGACTGTGATCATCCACTTCTGTGTTTGATAGGCCCCGGCATAGTCTCACAAGAGAGAGCTATAACTGGGTCCTTTCAGTGAAATCTTGCTAGTGTATGCAATGGTGTCAGCATTTGGAAGCTGATTATGGGATGAATCCCTGCATATGGCAGTCACTAGATGGTCCATCCTTTCGTCACACCTCCAAATTTTGTCTCTGTAACTCCTTCTATGGGTGTTTTGTTCCCATTTCTAAGAAAGGGTAAAGTGTCCACACTTTGGTCTTCGTTCTTCTTGAATTTCATGCATTTGGCAAGTTGTATCTTATATCTTGGGTATCCTAAGTTTCTGGGCTATTATCCACATATCAGTAAGTACATATTGTGCGAGTTCCTTTGTGATTGGGTTACTTCACTCAGGATGATACCCTCCAGGTCCATCCATTTGCCTAGGAATTTCATAAATTCATTTTTTAATACATGAGTAGTATTCCATTGTGTAAATGTACCACATTTTCTGTATCCATTCCTCTGTTGAGGGGCATCTGGGTTCTTTCCAGCTTCTGGCTATTATGAAGAGAAAGGAACATTTTGCAGTTTGACACTTATGTTTTTGATGTATATAAACTACATTATTGGAGAAAATGTATCTTGATAAGATTTATATGTCAGCAACTACGTCTTATTTTTAAAAATGAAAAAAAATCTATATTAACATAGGACTTCAGTAATTTAAAGAGATTTTTTTTTATAACCTAATGGTGGAAGAATTTATTTTATTTTTCCTCAAGAACCACACCATACCACTGTGCTTACTAATGCAAAAATATGCTGCTTATGTCACAGAAGTTGTCTATTATTATCAAACTGAGACTACGGGATATATTAGGAAATGAAAGAGTTCAATACAAATATTGCAGCAATTTTCTTTCAATACAAAATGCAACTTTTGTTCCACAAGGAGTAAGATATTTTACTTAGAGTTAAATATGAGTTATTAAGAACCAAGGGCAACATATTCCTCATAAGAGGTCACATAGACTTTTGAAGTCACAAAATAAATTATAAAAATTAAGAAAAAATGAGTGTGTACAACCACTCTGGAAATCAGTCTGGCGGTTCCTCAGAAAACTGGACATAGTACTACCGGAGGATCCAGCAATACCTCTCCTGGCCATATATCCAGAAGATGCCCCAACAGGTAAGAAGGACACATGCTCCACTATGTTCATAGCAGCCTTATTTATAATAGCCAGAAGCTGGAAAGAACCTAGATGCCCCTCAACAGAGGAATGGATACAGAAAATGTGGTACATCTACACAATGGAGTACTACTCAGCTATTAAAAAGAATGAATTTATGAAGTTCCTAGCCAAATGGATGGACCTGGAGGGCATCATCCTGAGTGAGGTAACACATTCACAAAGAAACTTACACAATATGTATTCAGTGATAAGTGGATATTAGCCCCAAACCTAGGATACCCAAGATATAAGATATAATTTGTTAAACACATGAAACTCAAGAAGAATGAAGACTGAAGTGTGGACACTATGCCCCTCCTTAGATTTGGGAACAAAACACCCATGGAAGGAGTTACAGAGCCAAACTTTGGAGCTGAGATGAAAGGATGGACCATGTAGAGACTGCCATATCCAGGGATCCACCCCATAATCAGCATCCAAACGCTGACACCATTGCATACACTAGCAAGATTTTATTGAAAGGACCCAGATGTAGCTGTCTCTTGTGAGACTATGCCGGGGCCTAGCAAACACAGAAGTGGATGCTCACAGTCAGCTAATGGATGGATCATAGGGCTCCCAATGGAGGAGCTAGAGAAAGTAGCCAAGGAGCGAAAGGGATCTGCAACCCTATAGGTGGAACAACATTATGAACTAACCAGTACCCCGGAGCTCTTGACTCTAGCTGCATATATATCAAAAGATGGCCTAGTCGGCCATCACTGGAAAGAGAGGCCCATTGGACTTGCAAACTTTATATGCCCCAGTACAGGGGAACACCAGGGCCAAAAAGGGGGAGTGGGTGGGCAGGGGAGTGGGGGTGGGTGGATATGGGGGACTTTTGGTATAGCATTGGAAATGTAAATGAGTTAAATACCTAATAAAAAATGGAAAAAAAAAAAGAAAAAATGAGTGTTATTTATTAAATAAATGGGAGAGACACTTGTTCATTTCAGGAATAGAGATCCCAAGAGGCACGGTAAGAATCATCCCCAAACTGAATCTTATTAGATTAACTGTTAACCTTAGAATTACTAAAAGGAAGAATCAGAGATGGTTTTCATTACATTGCAAAATTTTACTAGAAAATCCAACTACATTATTTAAAATGTGAAACCAGTGATGTATCTACTAGAAACAATTAAAGATTACCAGAAGATCTTTATGCCTGCTGGACTTCTAAATATCTCTTCAATTCCAAGGTTGTCTGATGAATCTTCTGTATGGATGTGGCTTTTGTAGGAAAGTTCAGTTTATGGTACCATCCCCAACACTGATTGGCAGAAAGGTGGAGTAGAGATTTAAAAGAAATAGTAATGACAGGCATGTGGGTTATTTTGACTACATAAAGTTATTTGGGGCAAGAAAAGATATTTGTTGATAGTAAAAATATATTTATTTGTCAAAGTCAGCATGTATCTCTCCTCTTAAGAAATTCACATTCTATTGCCAACTTCCCAAATGGAAATGAAATTAAACAAAGCACAAACATTTATGTATGCATAGAATTCTATATTTAAAATTTGAAATGTCATTATGTAATCATTTTACTTACGGTATACCTATGTGAAAGATTTTTTCAAAAAATATATTATTACATTTATTTTTTTACTATTATATACCAACCATGTAATAATACTACAATTATAGTCCTAAATCTCTCTATGAAATATATATTTTCGATTTTTTCTTTTTGAAAGTGAGACTTTGATACTTAACTATTCTACTTATACCATTTTTATTATTCTCTCTTTACCATTCACTCCTCTGTGCATGTCACCTCTTAAGGTCTCCTGTTTTTTTAATTACTGTTGAGTCCATGTATTGTTACTCATGTGCATCTGTATTTGATATATTTAGGGATGATTGCAGAGGCCTGGTACCTATAGATCACAGACCCTTGCCTTGAACAGCTCTTGAGTACTTACAGGTTTCCATCTAGAGGTCAGACCCTTTAATATTTCCCCCAATATGTGACTACATCCCATCTTTGTAAATCCAAAATGTTTATCTATCTGTCTATCTATCTATCTATCTATCTATCTATCTATCTATCTATCTATCTATCTATCTATTTGGTTTTTCGAGACAGAGTTTCTCTATGTAGCCCCGGCTGTCCTGGAACTCACAGAATAGACCAGGCTGGCCTTGAACTCAGAAATCTGCCTGCCTCTGCTTTCCAAGTGCTGGGATTAAAGGCATGCACCACCATGCCCAACTTCTACTTTATATTATATATCAACATATAGTACTATTGACATTATAACTTTCAAAAAATATCAAATAATGTTATCGATAATTTGTGAAATTCTCACCTCCAATTTGTATTGTAGTGTCTTATACATTGAATATTTTTAAGGACTGTCTTAACAGTGATAAACATAGTGGAATAGACTATTTCTGCTCAAATCTTGAAAAAAGTAGTTAAACAGTATCCATGTATCATTTTGCAGAATTTAAACTAAGGAATAATGCCTTGTCAATTATATACTTGCACGTGCTAAAAGTTCTTCATACAGTCACACACAAGAAAATGTGATTTGTCTTCTAAAGTAGGTTCCAAATTTCATGTGAAAGATGCAGAATGAGTAATTACGTACACAAGAAAAAGAAATTCTGTTATCAAAACTGTATACAATGTTATAAGAAACTATTCTGACAGTAATTCATCTAAAATACAGGTCCCATGCAATCCTGAGTAGAAATTCAAACTTCCCAATAGTGTAAGTGTTATCTAAGGACAATTACTCCCTTCGCATGTACTGTTATCCGTCCTGTATATAGCTTATGTGCAATAAACTGTCAAAACAAAACAACAAATAAGTAATAAGAGAGAAGCACTAAGCACACAGATATATTAGAGACTGTGGTAGGAGGCAGGTCATAAACGATAACCAACAGAACTGAGACAGAGTCAGAGACTGTGGGTGATAGAAGGTCCCCATCCCTAAATGAAATGTGAAGACAGATACAGGAGAGTTAAATGAAAGACATATTCTCTAAGGTTGGCACTGCACTAAAAAGCAACTGAAATGATGTTTTAAAACGCGTTTATATAATTACATCATGAAATTTCACACTTTGACTTCTCAGTGGAGCTGTCAACTGTTAGTAGAGAAGTCAATTATCTAATTTTTTCCCTAAAGATAGAGGAGGTCATTTAGCTGAAATAAATGACAATTTTATAACAGTTAAGAGAATTTTTGATAAGTGATGACAACTTTCTGAGGTACTTAGTGATGTGTTATAACTTAGTTTCAGATCTACTTGCTTCTGTAAGTTAGATCACGGTTTTCATTCACTGTAAAAAACAGTCGGTTGTACAATAGTATCTAAGGAAGAGCATGCTACCACAAACACTCTGATATGCATGTGGTGGCTCTAGATGAAGGTGTTTGTATGCTAAGAACAAATGAGCAAAAAGAGGGTCAGTTTCTCCTCCAAGGAATAATTTTCTTCTCTACACTTTCAAGTAATATACTGGTAGAACATGCATCCACTACCTCACAGGAAAAAATTAAAATTAGACACTGTAATTATTATTTTGTATAAGAAGTTACTTGTCAAAATTTGTCCTTTAATAGCCTGGCTGTGATAGCACATGAAAAATCTTACAGCTGAATCAAGAAATTAAAACTAACTAAGGCAATGGTGGCTGAGGAGGTAGAGAAAATGGGCTTGCTACCCTCTCAGGTCTGCTGGGGGTGCTGTTCCATAATTGTACTTCCAATATATGGAAGTTGAAGCCAGAGAGTCAGGTAAATTTCAGCTACATAATGGGATTGTAGTCAGCCCAGGTCACATAAAACCCAGTTTTAGGCAAACATAGATACATAAATTAACAAATACTGGATCTCTACCTAGGACAAACATCATTCAGAGCCTGCTCCATTGGCATGGAAAACACATACTCTTAGGTGAGTTTGCAAAGATAAATGTCACTTTTATTTCTTATGATGAAGTGGTGAAGTGAGATGAGAGCCATACCCAAGCCTTATGAATGCATAGCTTGGGCTGAGCCAGGAGCATTTCTATTTAACTATCCCTAGGCCTAGGCCTGGAAGCTTCTAACCTCTGTACAATCCAGTGTTCTGGAAGCCTGGAACTTGATACCTTCAGCTTCCAGCATCCTTCTGCTAATGTAAGTATTGAGGAATTTTAATCCAGCAACATGGCTACTCTGACAAGGGATCACAGCCAAGGACCTTCTAGGTCTGAAATAGATATGCCTTTAATCTGGCTGGAATACAGATATGCCTTTAATCCCAGGTGACAGAGGCAAAGCATGTGTGTGTGTGTGTGTGTGTGTGTGTGTGTGTTATATAGCCTGTTATAGAGCAATTTTCAAATAAAGAAAAATTAGGTCCAGGCATGGCGGTACTTGCCTTTAATTCCAGCACTCAGGAAACAGAGAACATGCAGACCTCTGAGTTCTAGTCAGTCAGTGCAGTTGAGAAGTTCAGAGGGGTTGAGTCAGTCAGCTGGGAGTCAGTACAGTGAAAGCAGCGCAGTAGAGTTGAGTTTCTTTGTTGGTTCATGCAGCTCAGTGCAGGTCAGCATAAGGAGTTGAAGCCAGAAAATAAGAAGGAGCACTGAGATTAGAACAAATTGCTAGAGTTAATTTAAGGCTAAGAAAAAGCAATTCAGTGATAAGCTGAGAGAAGCCATATGAAATCAGTCAGCTTGGAAAGAAGTTTGAACCAGAACACATAAGTTGAACCACCTAGTCAGAGTTCAGAATGATCTAGAAATGGTGAGCTTGCTCAGCAGTCTGCCTTAGAAAGAACAAGGACTTTAGGGGAATAGAAGTCACTTTTACTTCTGGTGCCCAAATTGATAGGAGAAAAAGAGATCCAACCATTGTTGCAAAAACAACAGACTAGGCCCCGGTCTAGTCTCATAAGAGACAGCTATATCACGGTCCTTACAAGAAACGCTTGCTAGTGGATTCTCACAGTCAACTATTGGATGGATCACAGGGCCCCCAATGGAGGAGCTAGAGAAAGTACCCAAGGAGCTAAAGGGATCTGCAACCCTATAGGTGGAACAACATTATGAACTAACCAGTACCTCGGAGCTCTTGACTCTAGCTGCATATGTATCAAAAGATGGCCTAGTCGGCCATCACTGGAAAGAGAGGCCCATTGGACACGCAAACTTTATATGCCCCAGTACAGGGGAATGCCAGGGCCAAAAAATGGGAATGGGTGGGTAGGGGAGTGTGTGGGGGGGGAGGGTGTGGGGGACTTTTGGGATAGCATTGGAAATGTAATTGAGGAAAATAAGTAATAAAAAAAAAAAACAGACTGAAACACCACAGATGACAGAAAACATCTGAATAAAAGTCAAAGAAGATACTTTCACCTGGGATAGTTTCCAGAGGAAGAATGTATTCAAGACAGAGAGATTTGATGATTTTTAAAATATATTTCATTTAAAATCTTTTGTATATAGCTCTTTTCCAATACTTTTTTTACTTAATTTCTTGGCCTTCTTTTATTTCTGTCTCTAAAACAGACAACACTGTGTGTGGTCTAGTTTGTTTCCTTTCCTGTATTTAGTGCCATAATTTGCAGAGTCTTAATTGAAGTGTCAAATTTTGTGCTTTTTTCCATTTTTTATTAGATATTTTATTTCTTTACATTTCAAATGTTAGCCCCTTTCCTAGTTTCCCCTCTGAAAAATCCCCTAACCCCTCTCCCTCCCCCTGCTCCCCAACTCACCCACTTCCATTCCTGGCCATGGCATTTCCCTATACTGGGGCATAGAACCTTCACAGGACCAAGGGCCTCTCCTTCCATTGATGACTGACTAGGCCATCCTCTGAGAGATATGCAGCTAGAGCCACAAGTTCCACCATGTGATTTCTTTGATAGGTGGTTTAGTTCCAAGGAGATCTGGGGATACTAGTTAGTTCATATTTATCTTCCTCCTATGAGGCTTCAAAACTTTTTAGCAACTTGGGTACTTTCTCTAGCTCCTTCATTTGGGACCCTATGCTCCATCCAATGGATGATTTTGAGCATCTATTTCTGTACTTGCCAGGCACTGGCAGAGCCTCTCAGAAGACAGCTATGTCAGGCTCCTGTCAGCAAGCTTTTGTTGGCATCTACCATAGTGTCTGGGTTTGGTGGTTGTTTATGCGATGGATCTCCAAGTGGGTCAGTCTCTAGATGATTGTTCCTTCAGTATCTGCTTCAAACTTTGTCTCTGTAACTCCTTCCATGGGTATTTTGTTCCCCCTTCTAAGAAGGATTTTGAGCTTCTGGGATAATATCCACTTATCAGTGAGTGCATATCACATGTGTTCTTTTGTGATTGAGTTACCTCACTTAGGATGCTATTCTCCAGGTCCATCCATTTGCCCAAGAATTTCATAAATTCATTGCTTTTAATAGCTGTGTAGTACTCCATTGTGTAAATGTACCACATTTTCTGTATCCATTCCTTTGTTGAGGGACATCTGGGTTCTTTCCAGCTCCTGGCCATTATAAATAAGGCTGCTATGAACATAGTGGAGAATATGTCCTTATTACAAGATGGATCATCTTGTGTGTATGCCCAGGAGTGGTATTGCTGGATCTTCTGGTAGAACTATGTCCAGTTTTCTGAGGAACTGCCAAATTGATTTCCAGAGTAGTTGTACCAGCTGGTAGTCCCACCAGCAATGGAGGAGTGTTCCTCTTTCTCCACATCCTTGGCAGCATTTGCTGTCACCTGAGTTTTTGATCTTAGTCATTCTGACTGGTGTGAGGTGGAATCTCAGGATTGTTTTGATTTACATTTCCCTGATGATTAAGGATGTTGAACATTTTTTTAAGTACTTCTCAGCCTTTGGTATTCCTCAGTTGAGAATTCTTTATTTAGCTCTGTACCCCATTTTCAATAGGGTTATTTAGGTTTTTTTGAGTCCAATTTCTTGATATATATCAAGAACATATATATATATATATATATATATATATATATATATATATATATATATATATTAGATATTACCCCCCCCCATTGGATTTAGGATTGGTAAAGATCCTTTCCCAATCTGTTGCTTGCCTTTTTGTCTTATTGACAGTGTCCTTTGCCTTACAGAAGCTTTGCAGTTTTTTGAGGTACCATTTGTCAATTCTTGATCTTATAGTACAAGCCATTGCTGTTCTGCTCAGGAATCTTTTCCTTGTGCCCATATCTTTGAAGCTGTTCCCCACTTTCTCCTGTATAAGTTTCAGTGTCTCTTCTTTTATGTGGAGTTCCTTGATCCACTTAGACCTAAGCTTTGTACAAGGAGATAAGAATGGATCAATTTGCATTCTTCTATATGCTAACTGCCAGTTGAGGCAGCACCATTTGTTGAAGATGCTATCTTCTTTATTGGATGGTTTTAGCTCCTTTGTCAAAGATGAAGTGACCATAGGTTTGTGGGTCCATTTCTAGGTCTTCAATTCTGTTCCATTGATCTACCTGTCTGTCACTGTACCACTACCATGCAGCTTTTATCAAAATTGCTCTGTAGTACAGCTTTAAGTCAGGGATTATACTTATCATTTTTATAGATTTTTGACCTAAATAAAAGGATATCTTTTATGTTTCCTGGTTTATGTACCTACTTGTATCCAAGTACAATTCTGTTAGGATTATTGGAGTAGTGTTATTTAAAAAAAATCAGGTCTGAAAACCTTCCTTGTTCTCTATCTATCTATCTATCTATCTATCTATCTATCTATCTACTTTTAAATTATTAGTTTAGACATTTTAACTTTTTAAGAATATAAAATAGTTTCTACTTATTTTTTGAAAACTTTATACATATATGTACTTTTACTTAAACACATTTTTGGGATCTGGGAATCACTGCACAAACCATTCAGGCACTGATCTCAGTAAAACAGGAATGGCTTTTTGAATGCCACACCCAAAGACTGATTGATCAGAGATACAGGCCAGACTTAGGCGCTGACTCGAGGTGAGATTCTATAAGGTTGTTTAAGCCTGAGATCTACAAACACCTGTGCTAAGTTATTTCACCACTCAGGATTTAGTGATAGGAGGATTTCCTTAGGAACATGTCTGTGTTGTAATTTATCCTGCTCCCATTGGTTGGGGTAGTCAACTGTGGCAGAGGACTGGCCTTGTCTAACATGCATGCCTTAACTTGTCAAGGATGGAATTTGTCTAACCTTAATGTGTTAACTTGCCAAACAGGTTGTCAGTTACCCACATAGACGTCTCTTTCTGCCAAGTAGGATACCTGTTCCCAGAAAGGTCTTGAGAAGTTATATGTACTCAATCCCTACTCAAAATGGAGGTCTTACACCAAATGGTTTCTTATACTGGCTCAGGTGACTCTCTTATATCGATCCCAGGGACAGCTTATAAAAGCAAATACCATAAAAAGCTCATATGCAGGAATATGAAATGCTGCTGGGTGATTGGTTTGGGTCCAAGCTTGTTGTGGCTAAGTATAACAAGCAGTTCTTACTGACTTCTCTTGTGATTTGTTCCAAGAATACAAACCATACACCATCCTAGTAACAGCAGTAACACTATATGAGAAAGTTTCCTTATGACTTTAGTAATAGCATAAAATGGCAGGCTAACTGGGAAACAGTTATCTAGGCCTTAATATTTTATCTAGGTCTTAACATTTTACCTAGGCCTTAACATGTATCTATCGACAAATTCATCTCAAAATCCCTTGGTTACTCATAGAGTTCCATTCTACTTCATAAAAATTTTAATAACCTACTAATCCCAGTTAGTGTTGCCATCATACATATATTTATGTGTTAATCCAAAGGAACATGGATAACCTGCCATTAGACACCTCTATAGAAGACTGAGTCTTTCTCCCCCAGAAGCTCTCAATGCTTACAAGCTAGGAATGAGGCCTCCGTGACCTTTTCCCCTCCATACTAGAATAATGAATAACACACACACACACTACATACACACGTATATGTATATGTATATGTATGTGTATGTGTATGTGTATGTGTATGTGTATGTGTATGTGTATGTGTATGTGTATGTGTATGTGTATGTGTATGTATGTATATGTATATGTATATGTATATGTATATGTATATGTATATGTATATGTATATGTATATGTATATTTATGACACACATACACACATATATACATATATATGACATACATAAATTGCATACATATAAATATACATGCATGCATATATATGGTCATGTCATAAGGAACCACAGATAATTTGCATTTCACTTTCTGCTTTCTGTTTGGAACACATTTATTTTATTTTTCCTGTAAAACTGAGCTGTGTTGTCAAGGAGAATACTGATGGACCTGTGAGAATTGGCGTTCTTGTTTTTCTCCTAATCAGAAACTAAAGTTCACAATTTATCACAGTTGAGCATGATATTGCCAGGAGATTTGTCATGTTTGGTATTTACAAAAATTAGCTACATCTTTTATCTTATTTTTAAAGGGTATCTTAGGGTCTAGGAGATTGTTCAGTGGGTAAACACACGTGCTTCCAAGCCTGATGCTTTGTGTTCTATCCAGAGGACCCCTGCTATAGAAGTAGATAAGTGTCCTCTGTAAGTTGGATTCTGAGACCCATATGCCCTCAAAGACGTCTACACACATGCATATATGTATATACATGTGCTCACAAATAAAATAAATGTAATTATAAATAAAATGAAAGAAGCTTTTTCTTTTTGAAGAGTGTATGTGCTTGCTTATATGCAGATGTGTGCTCAGTGACAGAAGTTGGTGTTAGATCCCTAGGATATGGAGTTACAGACATTTAAAAGAATATATGAAACACCTGCCTTGTTGCATGGATACTGGGATTCAAATTATCATCTGCTAAGAAATCTCTTGAGCCTGTGATACATCTTTTGATATTTCATGTGCAGATATTTCAGGTAAAGATGTTTTACAGCTTTATGATTCATGGACCTCAATGATACATCCTACTTGAAATTTCTATTTGACATATAATTGGCTTGCTAAGATCCTGAATCTAACTCACAAAATTTGAGGGTTATTGTACCCGTGGTCAATAAAAATAGTGTGTGATTTTATTTATTTTTCTCTTGGTTACAGTGTTTATTTGTATGTTTATTCCTTCCTTTCTTCTCTTCTTTTGCTTGCTTTCTTCCTCCCTTTCTTCCTTTCTTTTTTCCTTTCTCTCTCTCTCTCTCTCTCTCTCTCTCTCTCTCTCTCTCTCTCTCTCTCTTTCTTCTTCCTTTCTGTTTCTCCCTGTGTGTCTCCTCTCTCTTTCTCTGTATTTTTGTATCTCTCTGTGTCTGTCCATTTCCCCCTATTTCTCTGTCTCTGTCTGTCTCTTTCTCTCTTCTTTTTGTTTATCTCTTTCTGTCTCTCTGTTTCTGTCTCAATCCATATTTCTATGCCTCTGTCTCTGTCTCTGTGTCTCTCTCTGTGTCCGTATCTCTCTTTCTCTCATTCTTTCTGCCTGCAGTCTCCTTAATATATTTTCGTTAATAAATTTGATGCATTTTTCTTCTTTCTATTTTTTTTTCAAAAATTTCATATCAAGTGCTCTTGTTAAAGCTTCCCTTAACAAACAGTGGCTGTTTCTCATTAACACAGCTGACCCTGAGATTGTCCTTAGCAGATGCTCCTGGTCACTGATTGGACTATGTAAAATTTCTCTTTAGTTATTTACTTTATGAAGTATATATTTTTTAGGAAGTTATCCATATCTATCAGTCATCCAGATTTGGGGATTATGATCGTTTTAAATAGTTCATTATGTCCCTTGGTATTTATGCTAGCTAATTTTATGTCAATTTGACAGTCTCTAGAGTCATTTTGCAAGAGGAAACCTTAATTAGGAAAATTCCCCACAGGATTAGTGTGTGTGTAAACCTGTGATGATTTTCTTGTCGATTTACCTTAGAGAGTCCAGGTCGCTGAGGGCAATCCTAGCCCAGAGATGATGTTGCTGAGTGCTAAAACAAAGCAGCCTGAACACACCATTGAACACACTCATGCATGACCTCTGCAATTAGTTCCTACCTCTTAGTTCCTGTATTGAATTCTTGCCTTGAGTTCCTATGATGATGGACTAAACGGTATAAGATGAAAGAAACCCTTTCCTCCTCAGGTTGCTTTTGGTTGTGCTGTTTATTATCATAATAGAAACTCTAATTTGTATTTGTGTGCTAATGTTCTAAAGTTATTGTGCTACTGTGACAAACAATGTGATCCAAAAAAGAACTTAAGGTGGAAAGAATTTATTCATTTTTCCAATTATAGTTGGTCATTGAGAAATGCCAGGGCATGGATTCAGGCAGGTACTTGAATGCAGGCTTGCAGTGTTACTTCTGACCAAGAAACTCATTCATAGCTAAGGAGGTATTTAAAAAAAATCACTGCAAAACACTTTTATATGGCTTACATACCAGTTTATACTCAACTAGTTTTCAGTAGACAGTGCAAGACCACCTATCTGACCAGGAAATGGTGTTGCTCACACTGCCCTAGGCCATTCTCTATCAAATAACAACCAGGCAGTGCTACAGACTTGCCCACAGGCAAATCCAATCTGGACAATCACTCATTTCTATTGTGAAATGACTCAAAGCTACGTTAAATTGACAGCTAAAGTTTGTCCCATTTCCTCGCTCCTTTGCACTCATACGCCAGTTATACAGTTTTCTGTGATGGTCTCGCAGCATTCCCCAACTTCTTCTCTTTCCCGAACCTCAGGGATCTTGTCTGTTGATCTCTAGTCCGTTTTGTTTATATGTACTCTAATAATTCCCCTATTCTACTGGAACTAAGCTTGCTCTTGTCTAGTTTGTGGAAGGGTACAGTTCAATTATTTACTATTTGTGACCTTTCTTTCACTTATTCAGACATCTGTGCGTGTAATTCACTCCTTGAAACACTTTGGTTGTATCTTATAGGTTTTATTATTTTTGTTTGTGTTTGCCTCAAGAATTTTATCATATTCTGGGATTTTTTTTGCTTTAATTTTTAAAAGCAAACTTTCTGTTATTTAATATTTTACTTCCTCCTCTGAAAGTTTCATAATACACGAGTTAGCTTGCTTGATTTTGCCTCATGACTTTCTCCTTTCCTCCCCAACACCGCTGCCTTCATTTTGGCTTTTTGTTTCTTTGCATAACCTCAAATTAAATATTCTTAAATCCATTTTTTTCCTTCTGCTTGATCCCGTAGATTACTGAGGCCTTGTTGATTTTAAAATCCAACACCAAAATTTTCATATGTTTGTTTTTAGATCCTCTCTCATTCTTAGTTAAACATCTCATTTATATATTTTCATAATTAATTTTGGTTATCCTACTGTAATATTTTTATATCTAGGTCAGTTTCTGTACCCTTGTTAATTTGAGTATTTAATCAATCCATGTCATTCATTTACTTGAATTCAATTAATACATCTTCATCTTAGTTCTTTGGACTGTTATCCCTTTTAAATTTGTATGTTCATGGCAGATTTGTATTGATTGCATTTTATGAACTAGATACAGCTACTAGTTTTCACTCAAAAGCATAGAAAAAGAAAAAGTAATCACCACTGTGTCTATATAGAAAATCTATGAATCTCTAGGTGTTTTATATGGATATCCTTTATTCAATCCTCTTGCTTTCTTGTAGCAAAACTAGTAAAGGAGTGTGTATCTTCTCTATCTAACAACTCCAGCCTTTGTGGCCAAACATCGCATGGAAGTTCCCTGAAGCATTTTCTCCTCATCCAGCAGAGTTGCCTAACTGCCAATATCTCTCTACTTTACAGGCTTGCACAGCTATGTAGTAAGATGGGCCCAATCTGCCTCATATGTTGGGAAGGGCATATGTCAGATACTTTAGATAGACTTTTGAAAGGGTAAAATGGTGAATGGGTCTGCACTCTTAGATAACCCAGGATATTCAGTTGTTGCTAACTCCCTCTGTTTTTCTGCTATTCAAGGTTCCTTCATATGCAAATGGTCAGGTATTTATTTCACTCTAGTTTTCTCCCCTTGAAAGATTCATAGGACAAGTGTGGCTTTAGAGACAGAGCTGTATAGTCTTAGGAGAGGATGCTATGGGTAAAATGAAATTGCGTATCTTATTTCCTTTAATTCAGACCTTTGGATATACTAGAGTGTTGCTATTTGGGGGGAGGGGTTATTATTATTCTCTTCTAAAAATTTCTGTTCATGAGTGGGTGTTAAAATCATTTGTATCATCATCTTGCTGATATATCTCAGACAGATAATTTGATCATATTATGCATTTGCATTCTTTTCTTTGTATTTGACTAAAGAGTATCTTGATGCCAGAACTGTGAGAACTATTGACTATATGAACAAGTGTACACACACACACACACAAATAAATAAATAAATAAATAAATAAATAAATAATACTTCTTAGAACGTGTAGGCAAGGATGTGGCTCTGTGCAAGAACACATGCCTAACATGCAGAAGAATCTGAAGTTATATGAAACAGTTAAAGAACAAATACCATCATGGGATTTGGGTGGGTGAGTACCCTAATAGAAGCAGGGGGAAGAAGGATGGGATAGGGGTTTCCAGAGAGGAACTGGGGAAAGGTATGATGACATTTGAAATGTAAATAAATAAAATACCCAATAAAAATGGAAAAAATGGAAATCTTTGTAAGATAGTAAATAGTCTATGTTTGCTCACAGGTGAATATTATAGAATTCTAAATATAAGACTATGCAGTGAAGACATAACATGCAGAGAATAATAAACAAGTCCTAAGAGATTTCTGGGTAATTCCCTATTCCAATGTAATAGTGACTGTAATCAAGAAAGAATATTTTCCCAAAAGACCAGCAACAGAAACTCTGTGCCTAATGCAGGGTCTTCATTCAAAGCTGCTGCCTGCCTTTACTACCTTGATTTGGAATATGGAAGATAACTGATCTCTCTCTCTCTCTCTCTCTCTCTCTCTCTCTCTCTCTCTCTCTCTTTCTCTCTCTCTCTCTCCTCTTTCTTTCTCTCTTTTAACATTTGAAAAGACATATATTCACAATAGGGAGACCAACAACAAACCAAATTAATGATTCTGCTAGTTTGAGTTTGGTGAACCAATTAATTTAAAAGGGTTGCTAGGAGACGCATGGATGAGGGTTGCTCCCAGCCATATGGGTAGTGCACATCAGCTACATCACTGAAGAAGTGTCTACTCCGTTAATCTAGTATATGCCTTGGTGCTTGCTGTACTGCCCGTGGAGCCTTCTCTGACATCTAAGATTTGTTGGTGTCTAGAACTTTGGAGGGACATATGACAGTTGTCTCACATGGCCTAGAGATAAATCTTTCCATACAGCAACCTTTCCTATGTAATTCATCAATGTTACTTACTTATCAGGAGAGCTTTTATATTGGCTAAATCATATTGGCTGTAGTTGAAGAGTGATAATTAGACACCATGTCTCTTTCTTCACTTCTGAACAGTAGAATGCTTTAAGTTTGATTTTAAATGAAGCCAAAGCTGGGCTTTAAATGATCCCTTTTGCCTATATTACTTGTTCTACTATTCTTGTTCTAATTCTCTTGCTATCAGGCAAAACATGAAAGGCATCTATGTGCGGGGAGATGAGAAGCCTCAGCTAAGTGTTGGGAGCAACCCTTCTTGAGCAAAGTCATTAGAATGTGTTTTTGGAAATGTTAGCTCTACCCTTTTCCACAAAGACACCAACAGATTGGTCTGCTCTACATTGAATATCATGAGAGATAACTGGTGTTTCTCTCTTTCTTAGTCATAAAAGATGGATGGTGATTTTTATGCAAAAACATACTAGAAAATGATGCATCACATGTCAACAATACTCACAAATAAATACTGTGTGTGTGTGTGTGTGTGTGTGTGTGTGTGTATGTGTGTGTGATGGAAAACGAATATTGGACTCATAATTCCAATGGATATTCTAAGCAACACGTTCTCAGATCCTCATTTGCTTTGTGAAAGATCTTTTTAAAAATAACAAGAATTTATTCATCAATAAGACAATAATTAGAATAACCTGTAAAGTATGCAGAGTCGCCAACTGAGAAGATAAACCAAGGTTTAATCATAAATATATCAAGAGTACTTTAATTATAGTAACACATGAATTTATTATTATAATCATATTAAACAGTAGTTAAAAGAAAAGTAAAAACTTGCCATTTATTTTATAATATTTTATGAAAATATGCTAGATGATCTTTTTCAATAAGAAGGAAGTATACCACATCTATTTTTTAGTCTAAACAAGTACTCTATAGTACTGTAAAACATAACAAATTCATACTTTCAAGCTTACTGAGAACAGATAAAATTACTTTCAACCTCGTGAGGTCCCACATTTCATTTACCATGGATTTTTCATTTTGCTATTTTCAAATTTCAAAGGTTACTTTGCTCTTCCCATTAAATTCTCATTAGTTTCCTGCATTTTTTTTCCTTTTCTTTCCCCCCTCAACCTTCCTCCAGGAGATCAGTAAGACAAGTGACAAACACTCCTTAGCTTACTGGATTCCAAAGGAAATGACTCACCTGGGAGAAGTGCTTCATGACAGATTTAAAGAGAAGCATGTGTTTTAGAAGCATATAATGACTACTAAAAATAAAATAAAATTAAAAAAACCCTACTATTCTCTGTCCTTTCCTAAACTTTAAGAGAGGAATCTATTTTTATTATTTGATTTCATTAGTAAACCTTAAATGTGTCATTGTGGTGGTTGGTTATAAGTTCAATAAGCCCTTGACACAAGGCTAACCTTTTGGCTTCCAGGCCTTTCTGTAAAATGATGACAAAGCCCTATCAAAAGAAAACCATCTTACTTTATGTCAGAGTGCATTTCAAAGCATAGAGAAAAAAAATAAGGCTGCGATTTTAACAGATAAAAACATTTTACTCTTTTTCAAAGCTGGCAAATGCTGGGGCATTTTTTAAACGGCTTATGGAAGAACCATTAAATTTTACTGCAGACATCAGGGGGAGGACAATTACTCACACGGATCTTTAACAGGTTTTGTGTCTAACAGCTTTGACACTATCACACTGATTTTTGTCCCGGCCCCAAAGAGTAGCCGGAGAAGTGTCTGCTGTCTGGAATCTAATGCCACTGCAATTAAATCCCCCTAGGAAGCAGCAGGTTTAGAAGATGTGACTGGACTGGAGACAGTGATGCTTGCTTAGATTTTGAAAATATATCATCGATCACGGCTACTGATTTCAACAAACAGCTCTCGCGGAGGGAAGGCAGGAGCAGAGCGACTGCTTGATATTTAACTTGGCAGAAAATGAAGTCTTCCCAGCTTGTCATGCCTTAACTCTGATATGTAGCCAGTGCCTTCGGCTGATAACCTGAAGGATGTCAAATAACCTTTGTTTCCACAGGTCATTTTGATCTTTTTTCTTCCCATTCTGACCTCATAACAGATCTATTCATTTTAAGTTCAACATCAAACAGGAGAAAAGAGAACGTTTTAGATGCCCCCCCCCCCGAACCCCTAAAGGCATGTAGGGATACATATTGTAGCTGCTGTTAATATCAAATCCGGCTTTTAGAGTGTTTTTGTATGCATATTAATTTTGTTAGTAGTTCATACAGTGCCAAGTCAAATTGAGAGAGAGAGAGAGAGAGAGAGAGAGAGAGAGAGAGAGAGAGAGACAAAGACTGAGATCAGTAAAACAACCCCCTAAGATGTCGTGATGTGAAAAATAAAATAGTTACCAGGCCAGACTTTTTTTGCTCATGCCAATCTTTCCTAGAAGGTTCTTCGTTCCTAGAACTCCAGCCTTCTCAGTCTGTATATTATGATGTGATTCTGTAGGTCTGAATACGAAGTTAACTGATTTCAATTATAGTGTTCAATGTTCGATGTTTTAATTCCACAAAAGTAGGCCATCACATTGACGCTAGTAAAAAGTGGTCATATAATAAAATTTACGTGATGAATAATATCTAGAAGACATGCAAAAGAGTGAAATTTGGGATTGAATCATATTTGATGGAAATATATACATTATATTGGGTAATCTAATTTACTACAAAGCCCATAGCTTTTCTTGAAAAGTTAAAAAATACAGAATTTATTTTTTTAAATTTTAGGTGATAAACTATCTTTAGTATATTATTCCCTTATATATGCTTAAGAATATTTTGGAACATTTTAAAAATTATATTTTCATTTTTTAAAGATTTATTTATTTATTATATGTAAGTACACTGTAGCTGTCTTCAGACACACCAGAAGAGGGTGTCAGATCTCGTTATGGATGGTTGTGAGCCACCATGTGGTTGCTGGGATTTGAACTTCAGACCTTTGGAAGAGCAGTTGGGTACTCTTACCCACTGAGCCATCTCACCAGCCCTATATTTTCATTTTTTATAATATAATGTTTACATATTTGCATGTTAATTTTTACCCAGTCAAGATATTGAGAATATTTCCCCGTCTTTAAGTTGCCTTTTTTTTTTTCCTCCGAGACAGGGTTTCTCTGTGTAGCCTTGGCTGTCCTGGAACTCACTCTGTAGACGTGGCTGGCCTCGAACTCAGAGATCTGCCTGCCTCTGCCTCCCAAGTGCTGGGATTAAAGGCATGTGCCACCACGCCCGACTTAAATTGCCTTTGTTTCTGTCAATTGTTCTGTTACTTCACAGAATGTCATAAATCAGATGTCAATGAATATAAATATTTACCATGATTAGTAAAGCATGTAATGTTTTTATTTCCCTCAGTTTTAGAGGTGTCAAGGTTTTAAACACAATGCTAGTTTTGATCTATTGATAATATATGGAATAGAAACCCAATGCTATATCACGTAGAGAAACTGATTAAAACTTGTGCTAAGGAATTGATTAGGCATTTCTTGGACTTCCAAAGGACCAATAGACATATAAATAGGTGATCAATTTTATTAGTCATCGTGGAAATGTACATCAAAACATGATTATATTTATCTGTAATCCTGTTAAGATGATATTTTTTAAACAAAATTCCAGGTGTTAGTGGAAACAAAGAGAAAAGCACATCCTAATACACAGTTGTTAGTTGTGTATGTTAGCACAGAAATTGTTGGAAACAGTATTTTGATGCCTCCAAGTTAAAGTGATATCATTATGTGTTCCAGAATTTCAATTTCTGTGTAAGTATCCAAAAGAAATGACACACATATTTAAGGAATATTTGTACTTCAATGTTTATTTCAGCATTATAGGCAAGAGTCAAGTCACTAAATTAACCTAAGAATTCATTGGTTGATGAATGGGTAACACGCGCAGGGTTTCTCTGTATAACCCTGGCTGTCCTGGAACTCACTCTCTAGACCAGAGGCTGTCCTCAAACTCAGAAATCCACCTGTCTCTGCCTCCTAATCACTGGGATTGAAGGCATGCGCCACCACTGCCTGGCCCTATATTCATTTTTATTGTTACAAATTAATTCCACAAATCATGAGCTTTACTTTGACACTGAATCATGTATGTAGAATGTTTGCTGTGTTCATGTACACTGATATAACGTCAATAGTTGGCTCCCCTCATGTCTTTTGTTTTAGGGAGGATATATTATTTTTCCAAATTCTCAACTCTCTCTACTACAAATAGAACCTATAACCATACTTTGTCAGAGAGTCGTTGGGAGCCTATAATTAGATATGATAACACATGGAAATTTTGTTTCTTGAGTGAATGACTCAGAAGAAAGCAAAAATCAGGGGGCTAGCATTTTAGCTGTAATTTGGATGAAATTGTGTCTTCAAACATGGCTTAACTAAAAGATCTTAGATTCATAGATGATAGATACACAGGTAGATAAGTGAGTAGCCTGAGACATAAACATATTTTTAAATGCATGAAAAAGGTTTCTGCATTTTTTTGAAATGGATAAGTATTGTCAGTGGGAATATTTTTAAACCTATCTCAAAATTGATAAAATAACTATCAAACTATTATCAGCCTAATAGAGTAAATATAAGTCAACATAGATCCATCCCTTCATGTTATTGCAGTGTTCCTTCTGAAGTGAGACTGAGGATGCCGTTGAGACACAAAAGCCCCCTTAGTTTTCCAAAAGGCAAATATGTGGTAGTAAAACATTGAATAATATGAGGTGTAGAGGTGGCTCAGCCATTAAAGGCTAGGCTCAAAACCAAAAATATTGAGTAATACAGTAATTCCTTTTTCAAAAATAATTTGAAGTGATTACTAATGACTACTAGAGATTTACCTTAACACTTTTGTCCTGAGTGTGTGTGTGTGTGTGTGTGTGTGTTGTACATATGTAACAATGCGGTGAACATTAATTACCATTTCAGTAATAGTGTTTATAGAATATAGCCGATACTGTGAGCAGTTCTATCCGAGAATGAAGAGACTGCCAGAGAGAAAAAATATGGAAGCGGTTTCCGCAGAAAGTATCATTTAATTGCCGTGCGCGTGTTTTCATGTAAGCACTGTGTCACTAAAAAAGTGCGGCAAGCTTAAGTACAATCTCAAGATTGTCAGGAGGACTGATTAATTTTGCTCTCTTTCCCATTTTCTCAACAATCTTTGTCTTCAGAGCGGATAAATGCAATGTCACTCTGGGTTCGCTTGGCAATCTTAAAATTGTCACCAGAATGGATTGGGTGCCGTTTTCTCTTCTTGTTACAATCTTTGTCATGAGCTCACACAGACCTTTTAATGCTTGATATACTCTCACTCTCATTACATATTCTCATTCCCATAACAAAGATTATAATGAAAGAAGAAAATGTCATAAAATTAATCCATTCTCATAACAGCCTGTAACGAGGGCAGAAAATTGAGCAAAATTAATCCGTTCTCATAACAATCTGAAGATTATAATGAGAACAGAAAATGGCATGAAATTTATCCTTCTTGTGACAATCTTTAAATTGTAACAGGGCAGGAATGGGATACAAGATTAACAAGCCCTTGGGACAAAGGCTCTAACTAGAACTGAAAATCATACTAAATTAATTTGAGAATATGTGGAAGTGAATGTGTGAGTGACAGAGAGAGAGAGAAAGAGAGAGAAAGAGAGAGAGAGAGAGAGAGAGAGAGAGAATGTGTGTTTGTGTGTGTGAAAGAGAGAGAGTCCTGAAATAATACACTGTAATGTCTCTAAACTATAGATTGCCACATTAAAATCAGCAAAACAATTTTAAATCATTTAAACACTATATGTTTATTCTTTTGTTGAGGTGGTAAATTAAAAAAAAAGTCCATGCTTTCTCTCCACCTATTCCCTAAAGATAAACTGTTTAGAAGGGTTGTCTTTCTTCCTTTCTTTTTTTTTTTTTAATAATAAACTGTATTATAATAATAAGACAAGGAACTCATCAATAGCCTATTTCTTATCCAAAATTCTTAATTGAAAATAGTCCTATAAAATGAATAATAGTAGTTTAACCTAACATAAAACAATAATCATGTGATATATCACAGCAGATACTTAAGTCTATACATTTTGGCTTGTGTCCAGTAGAAGTATCAGGGTTCAAATACTCAATGGGAAAAGCATCCCTGGAGAAGAAAGGATTTAAACAATGTAGACTGACATTTGTGAAAGATAATATGAATTAGGAAGTATTACTTCTATAGTCGTGAAATAGTAATATGAGTAATAACATTTTAGTAAAGAATTGTTTTAAGTAGTAGTTTTTTGATTTGTTTGTTTGTTTGTTTTGTTTTTTTGGTTTAGGGGTTTGTTTGCAAAAGACCAGCCTGGGCTTGGAGAATTGGAGAAGGGTTCTGAGAGAAGGGGTGTTTGAGAGCAGTAGAACAAAAGACTCAAAGTCAAACCATGGATCCAAGCTAGTAGCCTATGTTCTGCTTGAGATAGCTTTCTAGAATGCTCTCTGCTTTGCTTTCTCTGGAGATCTCCAGACTGCTCTCCTTCATGTTCTTCTCAAGACAATTCTTCCTCACTTTTTGAAAAAATTCTCTGGATCTTTTGATCTTTTGCAGATCAAAGGCCAGTTTCTTTTATTTACATATCAATACAGTCATTAATGCAGTTTCCACTTGACCAGCCCTTGAATAAGCTATCCAATGACCCCAGCCCCTTGACTTTTAAGAGATAGCCAGCACATTTTTTTTTAATATTGTAAAATAATTCAGAGACATGCCTTCCATTAAGGACAGATGATAAACTAGTTGCTTGTGACCTTGCCTTAAAATTACCACTTCTACTATGCTTAGCAATGAGCCTAATTTCCCTCTGTCCCAGGCTGACCTTGAATTTAGGAATCTATCTTCATAAGCATAAAAATACTTTAGCTGGGTGGGATCTTTTGTGATCCCTAAAATTCTTTAATTCCTTCCTTATTAACTTTCTGATAAGTTGACTCACAGCATAGCTGTTTATGTTTGTTGAGATTCATGAAGGCCCTATATAATTCATATTGCATCCTTCATTTTGCACAGTAGAGAAATCATATAATTTTGAAATCATGTTTTCAGAGTTCTTTCCCACAGCCTTAAGGGCTGCCCAGATGGTCCCCTCATTTACCATTTTTCTAAAATATTAGCCACACCTTTGCCTCCCAGATTTGTGCTGTCTCTAATAATCATAGAGTCATTAAGATTAACAGGGTAGACTTGTATGTAAGAAGAATGTAAAAATATGTAAATTATCATGTAAACAAGCTTTACACCTACAGCAGCTATCTATCAACACCTGTGGAGACCCATGTCCTGTTGGCCCTGTTCCACAGGCAGGAACCATATCATTCCATCCCTACCAAGGACAGGACAGACCTGGAAGGTTTTTTTTTTTTTTCCATTTTTTATTAGGTATTTAGCTCATTTACATTTCCAATGCTATACCAAAAGTCCCCCATACCCACCCACCCCCACTCCCCTACCCACCCACTCCCCCTTTTTGGCCCTGGTGTTCCCCTGTACTGGGGCATATAAAGTTTGCAAGTCCAATGGGCCTCTCTTTCCAGTGATGGCCGACTAGGCCATCTTTTGATACATATGCAGCTAGAGTCAAGAGCTCCGGGGTACTGGTTAGTTCATATTGTTGTTCCACCTATAGGGACAGACAAGTAGACCAATGGAATAGAATTGAAGACCCAGAAATGAACCTACACACCTATGGTCACTTGATCTTCAACAAGGGAGCTAAAACCATCCAGTGGAAGAAAGACAGCATTTTCAACAATTGGTGCTGGCACAACTGGTTGTTATCGTGTAGAAGAATGCGAATCGATCCATACTTATCTCCTTGTAGTAAGGTCAAATCTAAGTGGATCAAGGAACTTCACATAAAACCAGAGACACTGAAACTTATAGAGGAGAAAGTGGGGAAAAGCCTTGAAGATATGGGCACAGGGGAAAAATTCCTGAACAGAACAGCAATGGCTTGTACTATAAGATCGAGAATTGACAAATGGGACCTAATGAAACTCCAAAGTTTCTGCAAGGCAAAAGACACCTTCAGTAAGACAAAAAGACCACCAACAGATTGGGAAAGGATCTTTACCTATCCTAAATCAGATAGGGGACTAATATCCAACATATATAAAGAACTCAAGAAGGTGGACTTCAGAAAATCAAATAACCCCATTAAAAAATGGGGCTCAGACCTGAAAGTTTTTATACTCATTTTACCCTTACTATTATCTGTTTCTATTTTTCATTCTTTTTGTTATTGTTGTTGTTTTTGTTTTTTTGTTTTTTGAGACAGGGTTTCTCTGTATAGCCCTGGCTGTCCTGGAACTCACTTTGTAGACCAGGCTGGCCTCAAACTCAGAAATCTGCCTGCCTCTGCCTCCCAAGTGATGGGAGTAAAGGCGTGTGCCACCATGCTCGGCTTTTTGTTCTATTTTTCATTTGTGACATAATAACATTATTCTATTTATGAAAGTAAAATTTGGGACAATATTGGATGAAGAATAGGAAAATATATAGATTACATATACAAAAGTCTATATCAAGTCTTATATCATTCTTTAAAACAACAAATATGTTTTTAATTCAAACAGAATTACATCCTTTTCCCCCTTCTTTCCTCTATGCATCCCTTCCTGGTTACATAACCCTTGCCACACCTACCCAGTCTCAATTTGAAAGCCTCTTGTTGTCTGATTATTGTTATAGACACACACACACACACACACACACACACACACACACACACATTTATATGGGATTTTTGTGTGTATATATGTACAAATAAATATAGTCTGCTAAGTCCATTTTTATTGTTTGTGCATATATGGCTTCAGTCTGACCACTCAACACTGAACAACCAATAAGGGAGTTCATCCCTGGAGGAAGCTAATCTGCTTCTCTCAGAAATCATTAGTCGGCTATAATTCTTTATCTTATGGTTGGAACCCATGAAAAATTCCTCCTTTCACATTAACATATACATTGAATTGCCATTCTTCCAGTCTTGTTTATGCACTAATTTATAGGAGACAAAATTTCACAGTAGAGTTTTGCTATTCAGGCTCTTAACAAACTTTCCTCCTATGTTGTTCACAATGATCACTAAGTTATAGATGCAGTAGTTAGTATTTGCTTGTATTTGTTGGTTTGGGATTCCATAATCTGCTAACCTCATAATTGTGTTCATTTTTGGTTTTCTATGAATATTTCCATTTGCTGTAAAAGGATGTTTAATTGGTGAAGAGTGGCAAGCACACTTATCTATTGGTAAGAGAATAATGTTTAGAATAATGTAAATTATTATGCTGGTCCAGAAAAGTTCTGTTTATAGATATTTTTCTAACATTCATTATCTCACTAGCACTGGGAAACTTGCTTAGTTTCCAGTATTGTGTATAATTGTGCTCCTGTTAACTTTAATTATACAGTTGTTGTTGTCACTGACCTGTGAGTGCCTCTTTTACACTTTTGTATCTATCTTATCATCCTTGTAATTTTCATGTTTCACAGGTGTTACTGCTGGGTGGCATTGTTTAATTACTTCCCTCCTTGTATGCTTGCATGATGTTTTCTGGAATCAGAGAAACTATATTAAAGGAAGGGAGATTTCAGGTCAGATCTTGTGTTGAATCATTTGAATCAGCTGTGATTATTTTGCAGCGACTTCAGCAATTCCTAACCCACTCACAATCTTCAGAGGCAATCAAGATATACATCAATAAACAACATGATTAGAGAGTGCCTTTGGATACCTTGAGCAAGCACCCTTTCACTGTCCAGAGATCTTTCACATTCTGTCCACCCTTTCTCTTTTAGCATCAGACTTTCCCCATGCCCCATCCCATATGTTGCTCCATTTTCCTCTCTAGATTTCTTTCCTTCTGAAACTTTTATAAGCAGTGATTCTTGTTCCTGTGCCTATGTCAAAGCTTTCATGTTAGTGCATGAAAAGTTTTGTTTGAATAACTGTGAAATAACATAATGAAACACTTTATGTGTCACACCAGATTTAATCTATATAGCTTGTTCATGTCAAAATTGCTATTATTTTGTTTTTAATATAAATTATTATCTATTAATATCTCAATAAATTTAAATAAAAGTCTCTGCCACGCCAGTACAAATTGATGGAGCCTACCTTGAGCATGATCTTGCATTTACCTTGCATTTCATTTGTATTATGAGACTCTTGTTTTAAGAGGCTAAAGCAGGGAGATTGGAACATCTGTGGAGGAACTCATTACTAGCAGCTAAATTATATTCAGAAAGGAACAAGACCTTGAGCAGTGCTGCTGCAGTGATAGAGAGTTAGCAACTGGCAGTATACTAAGACTACAACCAAGCTCCGTGTTGCAGAGTTTGGGAAATAAATAGAAAATATGCTCAAAGTTTCCAATATAAGGGAGTTTTAATATTGGAAGAGACAGGTCAATTTAATCTTATTTAAACTTACTTAAAATATGTATTAGAACATTATAGACTACTCCTTTCATATATGTATATTGCAGTTATAAGGTTTCTAATGCAAACACACAAAATAAAAGAAACTAGGAGAAAAAAATGACGTTTCTTCATACACCTGGCTCATGGTTTACATTTCAATAAAACTAACTTCAAAGAGCTTTTTCCTCTTACTTATGTTTTTATTCAGAAGACAAAGACGTTCACCAATAATGTATTAAATTGGAACACTCCTCAATCTAAGGATGAAACAGGTAGAACAATGGAGCAGTAGAGTAAAGAGATCCTCTTTCTGGGATCCTATCCCGGTGTTCTTGCCCCCTCACCTTCCCACAGTATTTCACAGACCATATGAATCTGAACTTATGATGTCTGTTCTTTCAAAGGATCTATGAACAGCTCTTCCTTTACGTCTTTCATGACAGGACCTTTACAACCTTTCCACGAAGAGCTAAATAAATGAAAAGTTTTTCATTTCTTCTTTGGTCAGAAAAAAAAAAAAAAAAAGCTTTTGTTGATGATGAAAAGTGCAACCTCCCAAATTTCTCATTTTTCCACGATGCTGAAGCTTCCCTTTCTGAAGGTTTTCACAAGTACTGTGTATCACTGTATTTATCTCTTCCATGGATGTTGAAAAATGGGTAGCAATTTAAACCCAGTCTGTGCTTGTTTCTCAAAGTGTGGCATGAGGGCCATGTAACATTGATTGCTAGGTTGGCTTATATTGATTACATGCTTCTTATTAATAAATATGCACTCTTAATATGGTTATACATATATGCTTTTCATACTAACAAAATAGAAGGTATAGCAAAACAAAGCATCCATAAAAGGAGCCTTATAAAAAAATATCATCCATTATACCACCAATTTTTTGAAATACTATCTTTCATGTTTAAGATAATTGGTGTTCAATAATCCATTCTGAGTAATATAATTACATATAGCAGCAAAGGTTTCAAATGCACATTTCTTTTTAAAGACTAGGGAAAATGTCATAAAAGAGGATTGTATCTAATAATTTATTGCAATTTAATGATTTGCTCGCAATTTTCTGAATTGCCACTGGAGGTGCAGAGTCCTGGAAAAAAAAGGGAAAAATAAAAATGAGGCTCTTTATTTTAGTGGTGTACAAAGATGAATAAAGCCAATAAAACTAATAATATTAGATATCTCAATTTAGTATTGTTGCCATCCATTTCACTTCTAAAATGTATCTTCGAAATGATAGGTTACAGTATAAGAAATTGAAATCATCACTTGTTTGTAAAAAGAGAACTGTAGGGCTGCAAGAATGAATCTAAATCTATTTATCATGCATGCTTAAATGTAAGAACTAAGTATTTCTGAAATAAATTCTGGGTACCACTATATGTGCTGTCTAAGTAAAACTAATTGGCATATGAATCCATTACACACTTTATGCTCTAATTACAAAGCAAATAAAAAGCCGTTCTTTTGCCTTCAACTGGAATGAATTTTCCTGTGTTCAAATGTTTTCGGACTTTAGTTTTCCTTAGAAATTGAAGAACTTAAACCTTAAACATCACCAAAGACCATTCACAAATGGAATTCATTATATAATTTAAAAATTTTAAAGTGCTCATTTAGTATACCATAAATGAATTCTTTCAAGCAGAAAACTCGATATGCGACCAGTTGATCTTTGCTTGTCAAAATAACTCTGTGTTGATCCAAATAGACCCACAAACACTGGGGTGTATCATGTATACAGATCTACTGTGATGCCTGACCACATAATTATGGCATTACATGAGATTAAATTATCACCTTTAATTTTATGTCACTATGTATGCTAAAAATTGGGAAAGCAAATTCACCAATTATGAATTTAGTAAAAAAATGCATATTACTTCAAAACATGGATTTTCACTGAAAAGAAAATGTCTTCTCTGTGGTCTATGGATGTCTAATAATGTCAAAAGCATGAAGATCACAGACTGAAAAGGAAACAGCATGGATGAGCAGAGGTAGAGCCTGGGAATATGGAAAGGGAAATATGAGAAGAGTAGAAATAGAGCTATCTGATGTAGTAAGTCTATTATGTGCATGAGAGGGGAGGCTACAAAGAATGTTGAGTGTTTGTTGAGAGTGGATTTGAAGCAATATTAAAACCCCAGAATATTAATGAATATAGCATGCAGGTTTTCTTATAAGAGACAATGGACATATTGTTAAACCATGTGGCTTTGGAGCTGAGAATGAGTGGTCGGGGCAGCACATATGAAGAAATATCATCAAGATTCCCCGGGCAGTGTGTTGCTATTTGTCCTTAGTCTTTCCTCTGACAGTCAGAACATGATTGTCATATCCCAAACATCACATGATCATAATGAACTATGCCAAAGTCAAAGATGTTACACATTTATGAGGTAATACCATATAAGTTGTGGGAAGCCACATGTGTCATTGCAGGGTGGCACTGGCTACAGCTGGCCACCATGCATACATAGGCAGTAAAGTTTTTTTTGCCAGGATGAGGTTTTGAGAATAACCAATCAGATGAGAGACAAGTTAACCAATCAGATGAGAGAGAAGTTAACCAATCAGATGAGAGAGAAGTTAACCAATCAGATGAGAGAGAAGTTAACCAATCAGATGAGAGATATGTTAACCAATCAGATGTGAGACATGCAAATGAAGTGGTAAGCATAAACCATGCATAACCAATCCGGGTATGAGACACGCCTCTCCTAGGCCTATATAAGCAGCACCAGTTCTGGGCTTGGGGTCTCTTTGCCTCTGCAATCAAGCTCTCCCAATAAATGTGTACAGAAGGATCCTGTTGCAGCGTCGTTCTTGCTGGCTAGTCAGCGCATGCAAGAATAAGTTTCTCCTTTAGATACACTCATTTATGTATCACAGCCCAGTCTCCAAAACCATTCTTACTAACATGCAAGTGGTTGTCCTGATGAGATTCATTCTTTAGAAAATAGGAGTTTAGAGAGAACTTGAGAGAATTAACACCATTTCCTGTCCTAAGCAGCAAAATAAAAACTTTCATTAAAAATTAACAATAGCTGGCTTGTGTTTCATCTAACAATGTCTAATGGCCTAGACTTGAAAATATTGCCAATTGAACTCCGTTGTTCAAATATTGCTTGAAAGTTCATTAGCTCTGAGATTAACTGAGACACTCTTAAGTAATGAGGCTGTTCATTTGTAACTACAGAATTATTTCTAGTTAAAATTTTCCATATAGTTTGTTTTAACTCTCTGTGTATTCTGAATTTGCCACTATCTAATGTCTACTGACTTTTTTCCTCATATTTTAATTGTGAAAAATTAAAAAAAGATATGAAGAACATTAAGAGAAGCCACATGTTCATGCCTCATTTTGGTATATATGAACATGAGTTAACATTTAAATCCATCATCTGCAACTTTTTAGAATAATAATATATGTAATTAAATGTCTATGTGGTCATAAGATATCCTTAAAAATGTAGGAAAGTTGCTCAAACATATTGAATAAAAATTTTATTAAAGAGGAAACTGCTGAAATATCAAAGTAGTTATTTGTAAATATTAAAATATAAGTGTAATATAGTGGAAAAATTAAGATGAACAGGCATTAACTAGGCAGTTTTGTAAATTTGCTTCTAAATTTACAAGGTATTTTTACATGTAATATGGCATATTTCAGTTTCTTTCATTTTTTTGAACTATTCTATTTCCTTAGATTCTAATATATCATTCTATCATTGCATTTCCATTTCAAATATGATCTCTTTTAAATAAATGGCCACTTTTTGCATTAATTGTTGATATGTGAATATATGTATATTTATAGAAAGATGTATTTATAAATACAACCTTTCAGTTTTTATAAGGCTACTTCGGTATATGTCTTTAAACCTCAAGAGTGTAGTAATGGCACACATACCCTGGCAGTCACCAAAAGTTATCTGTTTAGACTTTAGACACTCTCAACTAGATTAAAATCATCCCTAGTACTGGAACCTGGACAAATAAATTGTGAGGTCATGGATTTTTAGTGAAATATACTTTGGGATTACTCTAACTACATTCTTTTTTTTTATTAGTTACTTTATTTACATTTCAAATGTTATCCCATTTCCTAGTTTCCCCTTCAAAAACACCATATCCTTCCCCCCCCCCCTGCTCACATATATTAATCCTTATAATCACATTTAAATGTAACCCTTATGTCTCAGTACATTTGTCTTTCCTTTCTTAAAAACACAAATGGATTTTTTTTCTTCTTGTACTGTAGGTGAAATGTTTAGATTAACCAAATAGATCTTAGAAATATAGGCCATTATTATTTTTATGTTGCTTTTGTAAAGAAAACTTACAAGGTTGAATCTTAAAGAGCATTCAAAAATATGTGTGTGTGTGTGTGTGTGTGTGTGTGTGTGTGCATGTGTGTGTGTATGCATGTATGTATGTATGAAGGAAGCTATTCAATGAATACAGATATCACATGAAATAGACACAATAAATGCAAGTATCATATAAAATGGAAGAAGTTTATAATTTAATGTTTAAGCCCCCCCCCAAAAAAATCACCTAAGCAGGGGTAAGAAGCCCAGTGAATATTTCTCTTCTTTCTGTGTCTAGAGTCCTTGAACTCTAGTAATCTACTTTTATTTATTATTTTTTTCTGAGCCCTGTATTCCTTAATCACACAGCTGGTTCTGAAGTCTAGGGCAAAGTGGAGGAATTTTCCACCTGCTCTTTCTTTTATTTTTCATGATACCATATTTAGTTCTGCTTGTGTTTGACATAATGGCATTTTCCAGGGACTTGAGACCTATTGTGTTCTTTTTATGCTGCTCTATACTAATTAGCCAGCCTTGTCTGCTTATATGGTAATAGCAGTAAATGACCTTACTAAGTGCTTTTATTTTCTTATTTTTTTCTTATATATTTTTAATTCTGCTGTTTTTGTTTAAGCTATATTTAAGTTTCATGTACTATAAATTTTTAACACACAGAAAGGTAAAGGTTAATATATATTTTATATATATAATGTATACAATATATAATGTATATATTATATATAATATAATATATATATACTGTAATATTATATATGTACATATATAAAATATCATACCACATAATTAAAAGCAAATATCATGTGCTTAGTTAGTAAAATAACCATCATAGAATCACTATGAACTATAAAATCATTAGTGCTTATCCTAAAATAATGTACTTTACCTTAGACACAACAATTTTCTCACTACTTAATTAATGATGCTTTACCTTAAGCTGATACTGCTAATATGATACTTTTCATACCATATAGGCAAATATATTTGGCAATTCAAAAGGTGTTTTGTTTTGACAGCGCAGAAAAATAGCACTTCACATGTAGATACCTATTATGGTTTATTTCAGACATTTTCACAGTTGTATCCTGTCACTTCTGACAGCTATACTTATAAGCAAATTCTACTAAAAAAATTCCTATAACTTCTAATAGCACAACGATTCCACACAGTACTTTATAAGGAATAAGTTTAGAGACTAAAGCAAAGTTAGAGAGGATAAAATCTCAGTGGAAGAGACAAGTCTCACCCTTAAGGAAAAAGTATGAAGCATTTCTTTATGTATACAAATTAATTCAGTTTCTGCTGTTTCCCCCTCCCCTTTGGTATCTACTTGCTTCCCACTGGCAGACTATAAAATGATTCTAGTGATGTTTAGTTCTCAAGTATCTGAATTGAATATAAATTTGCCTGCATTTCTACTATGAGTAAATTGTTTTTTCCTTGTAGAGTTATCATGAACATTACCATAACGCCTTTGTCTCTAGAACTCCTAAGGGAACATGTGGAGAAAGTGAACCTAATGAAAATATAGAAAGAGTACACTTTGTAATATCTTTGAGATGATAGCAAGGCTCTATACCGTGATAGTTTCACTACAGTTGGTATTTTTCTCTTATTTCATAATGCAATGAAGGAATCATCCACTGCAGATTCAATCCCACAAACAGGGATTAAGAGAAAGAGTGACAACAATTCAGCTTGAATTCCTACTTAGACAACGTGGATTTGTAAGTTGTATGAAGAGGAGATATGACATTCTATTTTTGACCAAACTAAAATATGTTACTTGTTCCTTTCGTCTCAGCTGCAAACTTTGTCTCTGTAACTCCTTCCATGGGTGTTTTGTTCCCAATTCTAAGAAGGGGCATAGTGTCCACACTTCAGTCTTCATTCTTCTTGAGTTTCATGTGTTTAGCAAATTGTATCTTATATCATGAGTACTCTAAGCTTCTGGGCTAATATCCACTTATCAGTGAGTACATATTGTGTGAGTTCTTTTGTGATTGGGTTACTTTACTGAAGATGATTCCCTCCAGGTCCATCCATTTGGCTAGGAATTTCATAAATTCATTCTTTTTAATAGCTGAGTAGTACTCCATTGTGTAAATGTACCAAATTTTCTGTATCCATTCCTCTGTTGAGGGACATCTGAGTTCTTTCCAGCTTCTGGCTATTATAAATAAGGCTGCTATGAACATAGTGGAGCATGTGTCCTTCTTACCAGTTGAAACATCTTCTGGATATATGCCAGGAGAGGTATTGCAGGATCCTCGGGTAGTACTATGTCCAATTATCTGAGGAACCGCCAGATCACCCATAATCAGCTTCCAAACACTGACACCACTGCATACACTAGCAAGATTTTGCTGAAAGGATCCAGATATAGCTGTCTCTTGTGAGACTATGCCGGGGCCTAGCAAACACAGAAGTGGATGCTCACAGTCACCTATTGGATGGATCACAGGGCCCCCACTGGAGGAGCTAGAGAAACTACCCAAGGAGCTGGGGAGATCTGCAACCCTATAGGTGGATAAACAATATGAACTAACCAGTAACCCCCGGAGCTCCTGTCTCTAGCTGCATATGTATCAGAAGATGGCCTAGTCAGCCATCAGTGGAAAGAAAGGCCCATTGGTCGGGCAAACTTTATATGCCTCAGTACAGGGGAAAGCCAGGGCCAAGTAGTGGGAGTGGGTGGATGGGGGAGTGTGTGTGTGACTTTTGGGATAGCATTGGAAATGTAAATGAAATAAATACCTAATTTAAAAAAATGTTACTTAACACTAGTTAATCTAATTGGAAGTTTACTATCTTCCACTTCTGAATTTGTCAATTTTGACATTGTATGGAGATTGGATTGGCATAGGAGACAATTTGCTGAAAAGTAAGTTGACTAACAGCTCAGGCACTAAGAGCAACAATTAATAAATGGGACCCCATGAAACTGAAAAGCTTCTTTAAGGCAAAGGACACTGTCAATAGGACAAAATGGTAGCTTACAGAATGGAAAAAAGATCTTCAACAACCTTATGTCTGAATCACTAAGACCCCTGCTCAACTATGTTCATAGCAGTTTTATTCATACTAGCCAGAAACTGAAATAACACAAATGTCTCTCAACTGGAGAATGGATAAAGAGAAGGTTGTTCATTTCCACAATGGAATACTATTTATCTATTAAAAGCAAGAACATCATGAATTTTTCAGTCAAATGGATGGAAGTAGGAAACATCATCACGAGTGAAGTAACCCAGAACCAAAAGGAAGCAAGGCATGTATTCACTTATAAGTGGATATTAGCCATAATGAACAGGATAACAATGCTACAAACCACATACACAAAGATGCTAGGTAAGAAGGAAGGCATCAGAGGGGGTACTTGAATCTCACTGAGAAGGTTAAATGGATTAGATATTGCATGGGGGAGGGTTGGGAATGAGAATAGGAGAGATGAAGTGGGGGAGGACAGAAGTGAGAACTGTGAGAGAGAACAGATGTCAAAGTCAGGGTGGGGACATCTCTAGGAAGAGCTAGAAACCTAGGACAAGGGAAACTCTCAGGAATCTATGATGGTGATCCTAGTTAAGACTCCTAGTGACAGGGGTTATCGAATTTGATATGGTCACTTCCTATAACCAGGCAAAACTTCCAAGGGTGAACTGAGGACACAACCCATCCACAAAAATCTTTGACTCAAAATTTGTCCTTCCTCAAGATATGCAGGTACAAAGATGGAGCAGAAACTGAGGAAATGGCCAACCAATGACTGGCCCATTTTGAGACCCGTACCATGAGAAAGAGCCTTCCCTGACATTATTAATGATATTCTGCTATGTCTTCAGAGAGGGGAGGGTAGCTTAACTGTCCTCTAAGAGGCTTCACTCAGCAGCTGATAGAGATGCAGAGACCTACAGCCAAACATTAGATTTACTTTGGGGAATCTTAATGCAGAGGTGGGTGAAGGATTGATGAAACCAGAGAGACCAAGGGTACCACATGAAAACCTAAAGGATTCAACTAACCTGAGCCCACAGAGCCTCTCAGAGATTGAACCACCAACCAAAGAGTGGGCATGGAATGGACTTAGGCCCCCTATACTTATGTAACAGATGTTCAGTGTGGTCCCCCACATGAAGATGTAGGACTCCTAACAACTGGAGCAGGATAAGTCTTTGACTCTTTGCCTGCCTTTGGATTTCTTTCCCCCTAACTGGGCTTCCAGGACTACGCTCAATAGGAAAAAGATATGACTAATTCTACTATCATTTGATAGGCCAACGTGGCTTAATCCATGGAATGCCTTCCGTTCACTGAGCAGAAAGGGAGGGGGAGGTAGAGTAGAAGAGGTGAGAGGGAGGGTCTGTGAGGAGAAGATAGAGGGAATATAAAGAAAATGAATAAATTAATAGAAAAAATAAGTATAAAAAAAGTGTTTGAATCTGTGGCTGATGTCCTAACACTTTGGCTGGATTTTGGTTTTTTTTTTTTTTTTTTTTTTTTGCTACATATTGAAAGACTTTCAAAATTTTATATATCTGGTTAACTTAATTATCATTTTCTTCTGTACAGAAGGTTTTTCTTACTTTAAAAATAGCCACTTTTCAGCATAATATATGCTATTGTATTGTTTCACTATTGTTAAAAGAAAATCTCCTTCGTCCTAAAATTGCTGTAGTGCTCAACACTGAGTCTGCACGTAGGAAATAATTTCTCTGTTTTTTGATGACTACCCTCAGACATTTTATTTATACATAAGAAGTCATTCTCTATGAATCTTCAGAAACACCATTGTTATTAAAATCACTAATATGAATGGTGTCAAAATGCTAAATGTGAAAGTGTAAACTATTCCATTAAGTGTCGCATTTAACATTACTGGAGACATATGTTGGAGAGTGTATTTTATTCTAGTACTTGTGACAGTTTTACTTCCTATATTCATTTTACATCAGCTTGAAAAATCACACATTATTTGAATGTTTTCCATAAATAAAGAAATATTTTAATGTGTTAAATACTTCTGCTAAATACTTAACTGAAACATGTCAGTAATAGATAAAAATACAGATCCTGTGGTTTTTCATCCTTTATATTGTATTATGATGAACAGTTTTCTGAACGTCTGTTGAAGGAAGCAGCAAATGCTGAAATTCATAGCTTTGGAGATGAAAGATCGGTATTCCATTCAGTTATTGCTAATTATAAAACAGAGTTTGCAGGACATACTTACTTTTTATTCCTAAACTTTCAAACATATATTTGTTATAGTGACTATATGGCATTCTTCCTGTACATTTTAATATATCTTAAAATTACAGAGTTCTAATTAATGATCATGAGGCTATTAGCTTTCTTTATATTTTATTGATAGAACCTAAGTGTTCAAGATATTTTTAGATATAGTTTCATTATTTTAAATATTTAATATATTAAAATGTCTAGTGGTGACACAAATGACAGCAAATGCTATTAAAATACTACAATATAAAAAATTGTACTAAAATGTGTTATGGATGTATAAGTACGTTTTCTTATAAATGTTTCTTATATATGGGACACACTTTCTTGTGTCAGCTTATATATAATTCAAATAAAAAGGAAACTCTTGCTCTTTACCTACTTGCCTTCATTCTGGCTGCCAAAATCACTCATTAACTGGGGATTCCAGTGTATGCTGAAGACTTATTGCGATATCCAGCCCTAGTGACTGGTAGATTTTTGGATTTTTTGTTTTTGTTTTTAGAAAAAAATTGTTGGAATAGTCAGAGAATGACCTGTAATTCAGTTTTTGATTAATAACTCACATCTATATATATATCCATACATATGTCTAATCCAATGGGGACACACACACACACTTGTGTGTGGCTCATATTTAAGGTGGATCTAATCACATTATATGATCTGGATTTAGTATAAGTCTAATGACCTCAAATTCTAACCACACCAAATGACTCAATCAAGAAAAAGCTTTCCAGAAGCTTGGGTTTTATTCAATTTGGCAACCAAGAACAGCCATCCCACCAACCCTTAGTTACATAGTAGACATAGTACTCAAACTTCAGTGCCAAATGTCATTTTGAAAACTTTGCCAGATAAAGAGGCTGACCTTTTTCAGGGGTAATAGTAATTATGCTCTTTTTTTCTGTCGTGGAAGACTGTAAATTTAACTTTTATTCACCAGATGTAATCGTTTTCTTTGTGGCTTACTAGTGAATAAGCTAACCCTTTCAAGCATGTTCTGAACTCTTCCTGGATGGTTCAACTCAGCTATTCTGGCTCAACTCCTCTCCAAGCTGACTGATTCTGTCTGGTTTCTCTTGGCTTCACACTGAATTGCTATGCTTGGCCTGAAAGTAACTCTGGCAATTTGTTCTAATGCTCTGGCTTCTTATTCTCTGGCTTCAACGGCCTCTGCATGAGCTCACAAATGAACTCAACTCCACGGCACTGCTCTGCACCATGTTGGGGTTCAGGAATTGCTATACAAACCATATGAACACTGAACTTTGTTAAGCAGGAATAGTTTATTGAACCCACACACCAAGAGGAATTGATCAGGACCACAAAAAGGACTTGGGATCCCATTTTTGTGGTAATTGTCTGTCCTGAATGCATAGTTTTTATAGGGAAAAATAAAAACAGGTTCAAAAGATTAAAAAGCAAGGAATGGGGCAGTATAACATTTGGCTTCCTAGACAGAGTATTATCCGCTAACCTTTAAATTGATTGGTACACAGTTAGGCAAGAAGAGTGATGGATGGGTGGTGCACAGGGGAGTTTCAGAACTCTAAGGAAACAAAGCATGAATATTTCAGCCATATCATTTATGACACTTCAAGAGAAATTTTCAGAGTCAGATATTGATAATTACTTCTGGGAAGCAGAATCTGAGAACCTGAAATTAATTTCACGTTTTGAGGGAAATGGAGACAAAATACAAAAATGGCTATAGTTATGTTAAAGAAGAGCCCTCAACCCACCCACTCTCCTGACAAAACTCAACTCCACTAAACTAAACTGATCCCTACCTGACCTAACTCCCAACTGACTTTCATCTTGCACTGATAGTAAATAACTTCTCAAGAGGGTTCCATGTACCCTATCTCTGATCTATGATTCATTCTTTCAAATCTATCTCTGATTCATTACTTTGCTCCTCAACTCGAAATCAATGTTTGGGGTTACGGTGTGTATTAAGGTTGTGTCTGTATTCCAGGCAGATCATACTGTAATCTAGGATATATCTACATTCGAACTTGATCACATAGACCTAGAAGGTCTTTAAATGTGATTCCCTTGCCAGAGCAATCATATTACTATAGAAGACTCCTTTTTTCCTAGGTTAACTATATATTTTTTCTTTTTTTGGTTATTAATTCATGGAACAATATAAAATAACAAATTATAACCCATGTATTTGTATGGCAAATTCCTACAATTGTCTATGAAAAATACATGTGTTCAATTCCAAAAATGAAATAATGTAGGCAAAAACATACATAGGACAAATTTCTACCATAAAAAATCAGCCTATTACCTTAGATGAATTAGAGGCTCTTACATAATTATTCTGGATTACAAATCCTATTTTATGCATGAATGCATCTAGAAGTTCAAGAGAACTTTTTGCACAATGACAGGGAGGAATTAATTATTAAATATATTGAACAAAATTGCCATTTTGCCAGAAAATTTTAGGAGAAGTTCTTCATTCTTTCCTCCTTGAGAAAATGGGAATTCAGTTGTCTTGATATAATTTCTGCAACTAAAATAATATTTGAGTCTTAAAAATATTAATTTTCTGTTGTGAGAATCATACGTATGTTGTCAATCATATGTCTCTAGTAAGATTGTGTCCAATATTATTTCCTTCAGATATATGACTTATCTAATATTATTCCCTAACATTATCCTGTTCTTTTGAGAAATATAGTATGTAGCTTTTCAAATAATTATGTCTAAATCTCTGTTTTCATTCTCATTAGCTTACAGGAATTTCAATGGAAATTTTCTATGTGTCACAAAAACTTTCAATTCTGTTCTGCTCAACGTTCATCCCCCACATTACTATTGTAATATATTATATTGCAATATTGTAATATGTTATAATGTATTGTAATATCTTATAAAGAAATTGTTACCATAAGTCTAAAAGAACAGCCTTAAAATTTAAGATTTTTTATACATATTCTGGGTTTCAAACTTCTACTTATAGATAACAAATCCTCTCCAGTTTATTTCCCTAAGTATATTGTATTTTCTGGACAGAAGATGGACCACAAAAACAAATAAAACAAATGCTGCAGAGCTTTTGTGTGGACAGAGTTGTTAAATGAATAAACAGTGAAGGTCACGGTTAGATACAAGGAGTGGCTCCTGCGCACACTTTTGAGACAAATTATTATAGGTTTCATAGTTTAATATTTATTAAACAATTGTACATAAGTTTGTTCATACATGCAAAAATAGGGCAAGTGTTCTTGCCTATAGTTTACCAAGTTATAATTAATTTTCAGAGTATTGGTTTTTCTACTTTTTCCACATCATTTTCAGCATGAAAAATCTGTAAAAATCATTGATTCTACATTCTTGTTGTAGCAACAGGGATATCTTAATGAAGACAACCTCATTTCTGAAACAGTTCTCCACACACACACACACATGAGAAAGAGGTTGGGGGAAGAGGAAGGCAGGGATGGGCAGAGAAACAGAGCGATAACTAGCAGCCAGAGTTAAGTTCTCTAAGTGGTACTCAATCTGTAGTTGGTGATTCCTTTGGGATCAACCAATTCTTTCACCGGAGTCACATAAGACCATCTGTATATCAGACACTTAAATTATGAATCATAAGTAACAAAATTATAGTTGTGAAATAATAATGAAAATAATTTTAGGGTTGAATTCATTACAACACGAGAGACTTATTAAAATTACAGTATTAGAAACACTGATAATTGCTGAGTCTAGAAGATGGCGTTTTGAAGGCAGAAGAACTAAATTTCTACATATTTTTCCCATTACAGGCAAACTAAAGCCACATTCATCTTTCAATGTAGTATATCATTATTATCAAGATATCGAGGAAAAAATACTTCTAAGCATATGGAGGTCCTTACAAAACACCTTAGATGGAATAGATGTTAAATTATTTTGTATACAGAAATCTAGAAACAAAAATCAAAGATAAAACAGGAGAAAACATGATAGTATAGATGATATCTTTGGGGTATAAATTCTAGGAAAGGATCAAGAACTCAAATCTAAAATCATTGTGTTTTGTCAGTATGATAAGATGTATGCTCAGTTGCTTCCCAGGACAACACTGGATGTCCAATGCCAAATGACCAACCAGGTTTGGTTTTATTAAGCTAATGAGCACCTTTTTGTCTGTAAACATAAATAGAAGTTATCACCATATGGACTGAACAGTTTATAATTTAACATTTACACGTATGTACATGTGCATATGTGCACACAATAACAACTAATGAAAGAAGAGGCCATGGATTTGAAGGAAAGTAGGGAGAAACATACAAAAGGTTTTTGGAAGAAGAAAGGGCAAAAAATAAATTTTCCATTTTAATCCTCAAAAGAAAAGTACCTATAGGAGAAAAAACCCTGAAGCAGAGGTAGAAGCAGAAGCAGAAGAAAGGAGGGGGAAACAGTTACAGCAGCAGGAAGAAGAAAGGGAGGTGGGAGAAGAGGAGAATGAGGAAGAGAAGGAAGAAAAAGGTAGGGGGAGGAAGGAAAGGACAATAGAAAGGAAGCAAGCTTGCAAGGAAGGAAGGAAGGAAGGAAGGAAGGAAGGAAGGAAGGAAGGAAGGAAATGAGTTGGAGAGTATGAACAGAAGTGGGACAAAAAAAACAGGTAGAGGGAGAGGGGAAGAGACAAAATATTCTCAGTTTTCTTTAAGTGACCATAAACATTTTTCATCTCCTTTCAGGGGATGCTGTTAATACTTTATGCTGTACAGTGTCTTTTCCCTTGGCTTATCTCACACTTTCCAGAAACTTTTAGTAGAAGAATCATTTATATTTTGACTTAGGAAATGCAGAGATTAAGTAAAGTTATGTGTTAACTTTGTGTTTACTCTACAGGAAGTACACAACATATCAAATATAGTGCTTAAAATATTTAAAGTTAGATAGGCCTTATCCCTATTACTTTATACAATTTTACTTATTGTTATACAGTATTTGTTATTTATATTATAAAGGCATAGATAAGTAGATTATTAATATGCATATCCTGATGTGATTGTATATATTGAAAACACAAAGTAAAAATATTCTTTAAAGAATTATGACTATAAAATCAAACATTATAATACTTTGTGAAATGCTTATATCTCCTTGTTTTTATTTCTATATAATGAGAAAGATCAGAAACACTGTATTTACAAATTTAAGTCTTCAGGAACAGTTTTACACATCAAGATTATGATGTCTATAATTAAGAGAAGATGATTTTTACTTGAGCAGGTATGTTAAAAGGAAGATTTTTATTGTAATCCTTTTGATAATAGTTAAACATACTTTATCTTTTCACTCGGTTATAAAAACTATAATTATAATAAAGATTTCAAATTAAATTCAGTAAAAAAAATGTTCAAATGTGATTGCATCTAGCTAAAGACTTTTTCACAGTAAAAGAAACAATCACCAGAGGGCACAGGGAGCCATAGAATGGGAGAACACATTAGAAATTATACATTTCAGATGGAGTTGGTGTTAGAATACACAAGGAAGCCAATTCCAAATGGTAAAAGTAAAAAAAAAAATAATAAATTAATTAATTAAATAAAATAAAACTTAAACAAACAGTATATCTGAATATGTGATCTCAAAAGAAAATAAAAATGAACCACAGGTACATGCCAATGGCAGATAAACCTTAATAACCTTTTTCCAAAATGAAATCAAACAAGCCACAAGTACAGGTCAAACAGTTCATTGCTAATCACAAGAGAAGTGTGAATAATAAGTGCCTGGAGCTACCAACTCAGCTCAGGAAAGACAATTATTATCAAAAAGCCTTGGCTATGTCAAATGCTGATGGCAATCTAGAGACAATGAGACCCTGCGCCTCTGCACCTGTTGCTGAATGAATAACTATAGAGTGATTAACAAAAACAGAATGGAGACTCTGAGAACTGTAAAAATGTTGCTACCACGTCATCCTGAAGTTCCATGCTTAACGTGCAAAAGAAGAGACTCGCTTTATCAATGTGGAATCACGTGTTTTACCGATTCACAATCTCCAAGAAAAAGATTCAGCACACGTGTTCATCATCTGATGAAGATGTAAAGAAAACAGGCTTCTTATACATGTCTCCTAAGAAGGAGATTCAATCAGTGTGCACAGAAGCAGGTGCCGGTTATCAGTGAGATAATGGGTGCATATGGTCTTCCACAATGTGGACTCTTAGAAAGTTCAACAGTGGTTGGCAGAGGCCAGGGGGAAAAAGTAGGGAGGGCTTCGGAAGGGGTGGCCAATGGATCTAAGTTACAATTTGATATGCATAGGTATTTCTGGTATCTGAATACAAAGTCCGGTTTTCGTGTATAATAGCTTGTGGCAAATTCCAAACGCCAGAAAAATAGGTGTTTTAAAAAGTTATATGACCATAGCTTTTTGGATATTTATCAGTCTAAATTTATATATATATCACTATAGATGGCATAATATCTTTAAGCACTACTTAGTACTCAGTTTATTTACATATGCTTTGTGTTTACTATGTACCAAATAAATATATATAAAAAATCAGAAAACTGAAAATACAGCACTAAAATTTTTGATAAAAATATAAATATGCACATGTACAACATATTCTCCAAGTAAACAAATTGGGATAAGCAAATGTTTGTATATAATCTATAAAAATGTATGATAGATAATTTTATGTGGATTAATCAGCTTTTAAAATTATATCACAACATTGAACACATTAAGAATTAATTTATATAAAAATCAATTTCTTTCGTATACATTAAGAAAGTTAACTGTTTTCTCATTTGTCTCAAGACAAAGAGGTTGATGCTTTCTTACTTAGGCACTGTGATGTTCCTGTTGTCACCATGTTTCTCAAATCTTAGTCATTATTTATCTGATAAAGTAACTTTTTCATTAATTTACTTATTTATTCACTTTACAACCTCATCACAGCCCTCTTCCTGTCCCACCCTGACAATCCTCTTCCTCCATCCCCACAAGTCCCTTCTTCTCCAAGAAGAGGCTCCCCATGTGAACCAACCTGTTTTGCCACATCAAGTCCCAGCAGGACTAAATACACCCTCTTCTCACTGAGACCTGAGAAGGTAGTCTAGCTAGAGGAAGGGAATTCAATGGCAGGCAGCCGAGTCAGAGGCAGCCCCTGCTCCAACTGTGAGGGGGCCCACAGGAAGACAAAGCTGCACGTACACAAGGGGTGCTAGTCCCAGCCTATGCATGCTCTTGGGTCAATGGTTCAGCCTCTGTGAGTCTCTCTGTGCCCAGTAACTTTTAATGAGATTTTTTTTTTTCTGACAGTATCTGGTATATATAATTCCACACTTTCTATCTTTTACACAATTATGTTATAGAGAGATGCTTTTCTCTTGTAATAATGCCGTATTTCTGCGTTAAAATTGTAATTTCATATCTTCCATACATATCCCTTCAGTTTGGGACTTTATCTTGACCTTAGAATAATTTTCTTTATGCACGATTGTTGTTTTTCTCTTTTCTTTCTTTCTTTCTTCTTCTTCTTCTTCTTCTTCTTCTTCTTCTTCTTCTTCTTCTTCTTCTTCTTCTTCTTCGTCTTCGTCTTCGTCTTCTTCTTCTTCGTCTTCTTCATCTTCTTCTTCTTCTTTTCTCCTTTTCTCCTTTTCTCCTTCTCCTTCTCCTCCTCCTCCTCCTCCTCCTCCTCCTCCTCCTCCTCCTCCTCCTCCTCCTCCTTCTTCTTCTTCTTCTTTCTGGTATTTCAGTTGTTATTTGACTGCTATCAAAGTTGTCATGATTAAGAAAAGCACCTGGGCCTCATGATCCAGCCTCGACAGAGATGTGTATAATTTAATATATTACAATCATTGCTATATGACCATACTGCTTTCTTCAGTGCTTTATAAAATTGAAAGTTGTACAATAAATACAAGTCCAATTTTTGGTCTTTTACAGGACTTTTACTATTTTATTTTCATTTTCTTTGGTCAGAAATGGCACCGTAGTATATAAAATTGCATTGAAAATCAATTTTCAAATTTCATTATAGTTTCCATGTCTGTTATGTTCCTTCCTCCAGTAAACATTTATTGTACTTGCCTTTATTATATGACCATTCCAATGTCTTTATTTATTTGGCTTAGATAATGGTTTTCATACATGTATTAAATAAGTATAATTTAGAAAAAGTTATTTTCTCATAATAAACATAAAAACATCAATAGTGTAATAAAGATATTCAGAATTGTTTTGAAATGTTAATATAGATATTGAATAAATTAGTGAGAAATGTTGGTTTGCTATTTAAATCATTAATAAGGTTATATTATTAAAATGACTCATATAATTAAGATCATACACAAATATTTATTCAAAATACTTCCTCTTTCATAAGAGGTAGTAGTAGTTTTGAAATAAATTTCATGAGAATAATCCCCATAGCATGATTGTCAAACAGTTTTTTTTAAATGTCATTTTGCTTAAAGGACCCTGATATAGCTGTCTCTTGTGAGGCTATGCCGGTGCCTGGCAAATACCGAAGTGGATGCTCACAGTCAGCTATTGGATGGAACACAGGACGCCCAATGGAGGAACTAGAGAAAGTACTCAAGGAGCTGAAGGGGTCTTTTTTTATTGATGGAACAACAACATGAACTAACCAGTACCCCCAGAGCTCATGTTTCTAGCTGCATATGTATTAGAAGATGGCCTAGTCGGACATCATTGGGAAGAGAGGCCCTTTGGTCTTGCAAACTTTATATGCCTCAGTACAGGGGAACGCCAGGGCCAAGAACTGGGAGTGGGTGGGTAGGGGAGCAGGGCGGGGGAAGGGTGTAAGGCACCTTCGGGATAGCATTTGAAATGTAAAATATCTAATTAAAAAAAGGAAAAAATAATGTTTGAGTAAATATACAAACATAACTAAGGTTATATTTATTTAATATGTGGTTAATTAAAGGTACTTTAAATTTTTCTAAGAATGTATTATTCTTAACAAGTAATAGAATTCTCTACTAGTTTATTCTAGGTGAGAGGTCTTTCCTTTGCTTCTGCTGTGTTGAGATGTTGCACTGCAGGCATTAAATTAGATCTATTGATTTAATACATAGTGGATGAAAACACTTTAGAAACTGGAGATCTAAAATTCAAACATTGAATTGTAGATACCTCTATAAAGCTTAGATGCTTCTATATTGCCACTATTTAACTGATGTCTGGTCACCACTGTAGGTCTTTGTATAGATGCTATGAATACTTTAATTAGCAGTAAACCTGAGATGACAATAGACATGCTTTAGTTCTAGCATAAACATTTACATGATGTTCCTCTTCCTTCTGCCAAGGAGTCAATATGTTTAGTTTATGAAGTAAAAAAAACCCTGCGACCTCTATGTGTCCATGGTCATCTTTGTCTCACCCAACCTAACTCATGAGCAAATACTATTAAATTGGTTTCCACATTTATTAAATAATCCGTTCTTATCTATATAACCAAGGTTATATTTGAACTTTACCAGCTCTTACATTTAAGTAATTGCAATGTCGTCCTGACATAATTACCTCCATTTCCTTGTCTTTGAGCTGCTTAGAGTGACACTACAAATATTCACTCCTTTCTTACATACCTTTACTCTTTCTATATCCTACTATATAACTATATTCTGTTGTCATAACTCTATTTAATCTGTATGATTACTTTGTCTCTTTCCACAGAATATCGTCTTATTTCCAGCTCTACATACATATCTCTGGCTACCTTCTCTATGGCGATTTCCTTTTTCCATATCTTACTTCAATAGATTTTAATCCTGTACTGCAGTGTGCATAATTCCATATTATAAATATCCCCCTAGCTAAGATCACTTCTTTGATCCTTAGATGTCAACATCATTTGCATTTCTATATTTGTTTTTGCAATTATTCTTATGTATAACAACTTTGAATACATGTAAGTTAGGCAACACATCTTCTTTTGATCATTGTCATCTAGTACTTGGCTCATATTTGGCCTTTCATGAATATTTATTTTTATCTACAATGAGGGATTTTGAAAAGGAGAGTTCTAATGGTCTGTAAGGAGAAGGATGGAGGTAGGGCATATGGAGCTGTGTCCTTTGTAATGTTGAAATCTTTATCCTTCTGCCACAGCACCCTTGCCATTTGCAATAATAATGAGGTGCTATTATTGAGGTCCTCACAGAAGAAATATAATTCGATTTATTTGTGCTCTCCACAGCATGTACTGCATTATCTCCTATGGGCCTTAGTGTCCTTCAGATTTTTCCTCAGTCCTTTGTCCTATGGTGGTATCTGTGCAGAAGAGAGGGATGCCAAGTAATCAACTTCACTTCTTTAGAAAAAAAAATCCAGTCTGGCTAACTGTTCATTTTATAGACAAAAGCATCTCTCCATGTTTTGCGTTAAACCTTTGAAACATTTCAGCAATGTGTTGTGGGATCTGCCAATTGATGAGATGCCAAAAGTCCATAATGGAAAATAGGAAAAGGATCAAAATTCTTTTCACCTAAGAAATTGCTATTAGTTCAAGTAGCACTCAACTAGTGAAACGAATACGCCCTAGAGAAGAAATTTCATCCTTGGCAGCTGTAATGCCTGATATCCCTGACTATCCTTTGTTTCTCTTTATTCAGAGTCTCATTTGCTAGAGTGGATGATTCACTTTATAATAAATTCTTTTTATTTACAATAAAATAAGGTATTGGTTAGACCCAATACAATTTCCTGTCTGACAGTTTCTCATCACCGAATGTGATGCCATTCTAACTTACTTGGTGACAACTTCTGTATTCTCTCAGTTCTGTTGACCCAGAGTACATTTTGAATAAGTAGAGTACAGAGGAAGTAGATGTGAACAAAGGACAAAGGAGGCAAATAGCAAAAATCAAGAAGGCAACACATATTGAACAGTGGAGGGCACAATAGTAAAAGATTGTAATATGTTCCACTGAATTGTGGAAAGCACTAGAGTATTTAATATACAGTGAAAAAGATTGAAGTAACTTTTTTAAAAAAGTATATTAGAGAAACTCATCAGTTGATTATATCTGCTTGAATAAAATATACTATATTCTGAAAGCCACAGAAGCTACATTTTGCAGGCACAGGATCTATTTGATACGTGTAATGTGCCTACTACTGAGTAGTGGTGAGATCATTGTGAAAAAATATTGGAATGGGGGGAGGAATAATATAGTTCATTTTTACAAAAAATATATTAACTATAGCACATACTATGCAATGTATTAACACATTTATATTTATCAACAATTCAAATTTAGTGATTCATCATTTCTACCTAAAAATTTATTATTAAGTCTTCTCCTTGCTAAGTGTGTTTTACCATGTGATCTTAAGAACCTGAAACCTACTAGATAACGCTTTAATCTACAATAATTTTAGGTAATGTTATCAGGTACACATTGTCATTGAACAGCAGTATATTGGAGAAAGGCATCTGTAAGAAGAGCTGTGATAGGTAGAAGTCGACCCTGAGATTAAATTTACTGAAATCCTGCCTCAAAACATTTCTTGTATGGGACTCAGATGACATATAAAACACATACATTTAGTGTCGTCTGCAAGTTTAAAATGTTGCAAACAGCAGCTTTATTCATACATAGTGAAATGAATAAAACATATGATATATTATTTAATTTTGTTCAGACAGTTAAATGACTCATGTGTAGGTTACAGAGTTACACTGTGGCTTTATGAAGAAGTCATATTACTTCCTTCACAACTCTGGACAGGCTGATTAAATTCTTTGTAGTTCTTTTGATCACATGGAAAATAAAAATAAGAGCAAAATAAAATACAGACGTGAAAATAAAACATAAATGAAACTCTAAGTGCTGGAGAGATGGCTCAGTGGTTAAGATCACTGACTGCTCTTCCAGAGATCCTGAGTTCAAATCCTAGCAACCACATGGTGGCTCATAGTCATCAGAAATGGGATCCAGCGTCCTCTGCTGGTGTGTCTGTGAGAAGGGGGGTACAGAGGAGAAATGAGGAAAGGGAATAAAATTTGAAATGTAAAGAAAATATATAATAAAAATGAAAAAAGAAAGCCAGAAAAAAGAAATATAAGTAAATAACCAATAAAAAATAAAAGAATATAAAAATAAATATAAAGTCTTGCTTTTAAATGGAATAGGGAGCACTAAACATTATTATTTAAATACAACTTTTAAAATATCAATTAATGTTAATCTATAGACTTTTTCTTAGAAAGGTGTTATGTAGCCTACAGCATGAACAGGAATCCCTTAAAGAAAGAAACGTGTAGGAAGTCTAGATGTAGATATTTTAAAATGTTCAAAACCATTTTATTTCATAATAGAATTTCTGTCAGCTATCAAGAAAATGTCCTATTTATAAACATACACAATTTTCTTCGGAGTTCTTTTGAAAAGAAATTGCAAACAGTATGGAAGCATGTTGTTTTTAAGATGAAGATTTACCTTATTGTTTGAGATTGGACATAAAAGACAGAAATGGCCAATTTAAGCCTAAGTTTGGAACTAAGGAAAAGGGATAAAATCTGATTATTTATTGTGGAATGATCATATTCTAACTAGCATTACTTTTTCTTGGATTTATTAGTTTGCATGAGAATTTTTTGTAAAATGAATCTTTTCCAGTTTCCTTTTTTTCTCTTTCTTTTATTAATTTTTTGCAATCCAGTTATTACCTCATCTCAGTCTGCCCCTCCCCCCCAGTTCCAAATCCCATTCCTCCTCTCTGCCTGCTTCTAAGAGAGTGTCCACCGCCATACACACCTTCTCCCCTTCTGTATTCCTCCCAGATCCAAACCAGTTTTCCTGCCACACAATTTCATACCTTCTGCTTAATTATGTCAAAAATTCAATTATTCGTGTTTACCAATTTTAGCAAACCATTATTTAATACACTTTTAACTATAATTGAAAAAATTTATTCTAATAATTTTGCAACTTAGTATTTATCAAAATATTAAGTAGATTGAAGGAAATAAAGATTAACAAAGCCAATATTAAGGTAATATCATGCCCTAAACATTTTGTTACCTTGAATTCCAAAGTTGTAAATTTTAGTATTTATAAATAGGTTAAAATGATATAGTTTTATATACACAATAAATATATACAAAATGTTTCATAAAGGAAGGCTTGAGGTGCATATCCATTTAACAAAAATGCAAATTACATGCAAAAAATGTGAGGGAACATCCAATGTGACATGCATCTGGTTATTTCATACATGGTCTGCCAAATCCCACAGATCATTGTCTATGAAGGCATGCATTGTATCACTACTTAGTCACTTTATGACTCATGGACATATAAGGAGGAGCAGAGACATGCAATATTTGTTAAGGAATCAGAAATGTATACATTTCAAAACTGGCCATTTGTGTTTAAGTTAGAGAGAGAAAAAATATTTTAAGTTTAGAGAAGGCATACATGTAAACAGCTTTTGTATACTTTTGGGGTAACGTGTATATAAACTTATTCACTTTTTAAATAAGTCCGATGTGGAAACATGTTGCATATTTATTAGTTTTTTTAATCCTATATGTAACTAAAATGTCAATAACAGGAAGGGGTGGTATATGTGTATTGTGCATATACAATATATCACACAATTGAGGAATGCCAATTTAATCACTATCATTTAGTTCGACAAACATATATTGTGGTTGTATTAAGATAGTATGTCAAAATTAGTTAATTTATAAATGAAGTATGTGGATACTGCTACTTATGAGAGCTTTATATGTGATATTTTTTCACCAGCTTTGAAAACTATTGAAGTTTTCATATTATATACATATTATAGGTTATACACACTGTAAGCTTATATAGATCATCTATTTTGGGGGTTATTTTCTTGATTTGATCCTTAGTGAACACTTTAAAACACACAACAATTGCAACTAATTGTTTTTGCATTCACAAGGAACACTTAATATAATGATAATATAATCTAGGGAATGCATTTCAATCTAAGATAGTTACTCATATAGTGATAATATCTAAATGAACTGACCTTTCATTTCCTGTCTGTTCCTTTTAATAGAATAAAGATTTATTACAGAAAGATAAGAAACCATATAGCCAGCTACACTCATTATTATGATAATTAGTGAAAATGTGATTCAGAGAGAACATGGATTCAATGGGAAAAACGTAGTGTATAATAATCTTTGCAGAGATCAAAAGGCGCACTTCTCTGTACATGATTTTTTCAGGAGGGCGAAATGTAAAAGTTTAACATTTAAGTATAGTCACCTCTTAATTTTAATCTTTTATAGGTCTCTGAAATATGTAAGCTCATACCTCAAATTCAGAATGTTTTTACTTCTTTTTCAAACAGCCATCTCATAATTTTTATGCATTCTTTCAGTTTCCTGTGAGAAATTAGAGAAAAATGTTAGATGAGATGATGTTGTACAGGACTTGTCCTAGGCTCTTCCTACCCAAGCATGAGAACAGGGACTGCTGTTCTCTAGGTACACAGGAAAGTTTCAAAGGAAATGAAACATATCTTAATAAAATTGCCAGTTAGTGTGTTTTTCTCTAGGACAGTCTATTTCTCCCACTCTATATTTCTTGGTGGTCTACAGTTTCTAGGGTATCATTGAGACCTCATGGGCTTCCTCCAGTCCACAATGGCATGTCTATTTTTGTTGTCCTTATTCAGTTATGCTTACCCTAAAAACATATTTATATATAATTTTATCCAGACTGAGTAGGTTGAATTATTATTATTATTATTATGGTTTTAGAGTTTTATTGTAGAAAGGCAGAGAGAGAGGGGGAGAGGGAGAGAGAAAGAGAGAGGGGGGAAGGGAAAGGAAGAGAAGGGAAGGGGAGGGGAGGGGAGGGGAGGGGAGGAAGAGAAGAGAAGAGAAGAGAAGAGAAGAGAAGAGAAGAGAAGAGAAGAGAAGAGAAGAGAAGAGAAGAGAAAAGAGGCTGACCATGGCCACGTGGAGAGAGAGGAGAAGGAAGGGGGAGAAGGAGAGCAAAAGCTTAAGAAGTACTTATGTGTTTAAGCCTCTCTCTCTCTCTCTCTCTCTCTCTCTCTCTCTCTCTCTCTGTGTGTGTGTGTGTGTGTGTGTGTGTGTGTGTGTGTGTGTGAAATTAATGAAAAATGACACATTTATAAGAGAGAAAGAAATGGTGTATTGGAGAGTTTGGAAGGAGGAAGGGTTATGGGAGAAGATACAATTATATTACAATCTCAACAAATGCTGTTTGAAGTACCAGACAAATTGTGTTACCTTAATGTTTCTTATTAAAAAGATATTTTACCAAAGCATACTTGGGCACATTTCCTTAAGTGTGTTTTCTGTGAGCTCCACAGAACTGTCACTTTTAACTCTCTGTTTTGTTTATGATTCGGACCAATTTTGAGTAACATTAACAATAGTTCCTATTACCTTAAATATCAGAGTTACAGATTATTTAGAAGTATATCACATATAAATCCTTCACTTCCATGTGTTTTATACTTCTCAGTCCATATCTTGAATATCTGGTGATCTATGAGAAGTTCCTTGTCCAGCACTGTTTTTTGCTTTATGATTGGGTACAGTTCTAGAGAGAGCTACTGTAATGCACATGGTACAATCTTTGTCGAGGATACACACAATTAAAGTGAGGGCCACCTTCCTGTCATCCAAGGTAAAGAGAGACACATTAAAACTAACAAAGCAATAAAAGGGACCTGAAATTGAAGCAGTTTTAAAAATGACAATTTAATGAAAGTAGAGTAAAAAATACTATCACTCTGATGGAAAACATCTGTCCTCCTCAAGTCTTGAATGATGGAAGGGTGAAGGCTCTTAAGGAAGGCGCTGCTGCCAGCCTGTTGTTATATCAACAGCAGGTCAGGTCTGGGCTGTCTCTTTGATGTCATAGTTATGACTGCCCAAATATATACCCTTCCAAATGACACCTACTCTCTAGAATCACAATAAGGTATTTTTAATCTTTTCAATGCTTGTTGGACCCATCAAATTAAATGGAAAAAAACACAAAAAAATAATCAGACCTATCTAATCAGGTCTTTGTATACCAAAACACGAATATGATAATTTGTCTTGATTTTAGAAAAACATACATGTACTTGGATATTTTCATGTGCTTTTACAAAATTATTGTTAAAACAAAACAATGATTCTTTTCTTTTCTTTTTTTTATGGTTATTGAAGATTTTTACTCCTAAGCCCTGCAAATGTGAATAGGGAAAGATCATGTTAATAGACAAATTTTACACACACACACACACACACACACACACACATATATATGTGTGTGTGTGTGTGTGTGTGTGTATGTATGTATATATATATATATATATATATATATATATATATATATATAGTCATGTCCAGAGAGAGGTTATGTGTTTTGCCATCATATATAATTTAATATATAAAAACTTAAATGGAGAGAGAAGAAAAATCACTTAGGTTACAAAATTTTCAATAAGAAAATAGACTAGTCTTAGGGTCTGAATTTCAAAGACAATGGAACTAATTATTTTATTTAGAAGTTTGTAATTTTCTTGTTGTCTTACTCAAGAGGAAGATATTTTGAAATCAAAAATGAAATATGAAGAGCCTTAATTGTTGCAATGATTAATTCCTTGAATATACAGGAAAGCTCCTTTTCTCTGTAGAAAATGGGTGGCCTAGCTGCTATGTTGACTTAATAACTATTAAGTTGAAGGAATATTAAATAGATATAGCCTTTTAGTGTCCAAGTTGAATTTTTCATTTTTATTCTGGTGAAAATTTTTCCCCATATTTTCCCTTGAATGATGTTATTAATCAATAGATAATTTAAATCACTGAATTGATCTTCTGTTCCCAATATCTAGGAGTAGATTCTACTTGTAACTAATAAATTGATGAGTGGGATATGTCAGTAGTTGAGGCACACAGTAGCGTTTCCGTTCATAAAAATGGAACTTTCTGGTTTCTGTTACTAGTCTAGGTTATACAGTTTTTTTTAAAGATTTGAAGCTAGTGATAACAAATAAGGAGGAACCGGTGCATACTATCTTTCTGGGTCAGGATTAAGTCATACGATATAAGGTTTTCTTGTCTTATTTATTATATATATATATATATATATATATATATATATATATATATATATATATATATATAGTGTGTGTATTAAGATTTACTTATTTATTTTATTTATATCAGTTCACTGTATCTGCCATCACACACACTAGAAGAGGGATCCCATTATAGATGGTTGTGAGCTACCATGTGGTTGGTGGGAATTGAAGTCAGGACCTCTGGAAGAGCAGTCCTTGCTCTTAACTGCTGAGCCATTTCTACAGGCATGTATATATATATATATATATGCATAATCACCATGTTACTTAATCAACATAATCTAAGCTACATTATGAATATTTTCTCTTATACCCAGGGATAATTGTGGTTCTCAGCTCTCCTCTTAAAAAACTCTTTGTATCTGACACAGATTACTGAAGATAAATACAACTGATTGAAATTAAGAAATTATTGACTATGTAGTGACTAGTTCCAGTGGATACATTTCCAATGCAATTCTTGTACCTAAGACTCAAAGAACATTATGGAACAGGGCAAAAAATGATTCTAAGCGTCAGTGGATGCATATATTGTTCTGATTTTGTCTCCTAGAAGTGTGAGGTTAGCTTTGCAGAGAACACCTCTACAACATGTCTGACTAAACAAGACCTGAACAATGACAACAACTACAGACATGCTAACACTGAAGGAGGAAATCTCACAAGGTCTACAACTAAACAAATAATTACAAGGCAGTAATGACAGTTGGTAGAACCAGAGGTAGTTTTTCTCATAGAAAAATTCAATTTTGTATTCTTTGACTAAGCAATCATTACTGAAATAATATACAGTAAACTAGTTTCCCATTTTGTGTATGTGAATACTTATGTGTTTAAATAATAATAATAATAATAATAATAATAATAATAATAATAGAATAAGAGAAGCTAAGAAAGAGTTAACAGTAGGAAAGGGAATGGGAAGTCATGTAGCAATAATTTAATTTTTAATGTCATGCGTTTTATGTACTCACTAATAAATAAATATTAAAGGAATATGTACGGAATACACAGGATACAATCAACAGAACTCAGGGTTAATAAGCTGAAGGGACCAAATCAGAATGTTTCATTCCCTCTTGGGAGGAAGAAAAAAGCAATCACAAGAGGCAGAGAGAGGGAGGGAGAGAGGAACCTGGGTTTCAGGGCAGGGAAAGGGGAAAGGGGGAACATGATCAGGTACTTTGATGGAGGCAACAGGAGAGAAGCCCTGAGGGACAGCAGAATGAATGGAAATATGTAACATTGCGGGGTGGGGGCACCCTCTAGAAAGTATCAGAGACCTGGGAGATGATAGACTCCTAGGACTCAAAGGGCACTCCCTTTGACCTTAGATGAAATGCCCAACAGTGGGGAAAGGGAACTCTTAGAGTCCACCTTCAGTAGAAAGACAGGGCATTAAGTGGATGAATGGGTTTGCCATCCCACAGTCAAAAATTCTGATCTAGAATTGTTCCTGTCTAAAAGAACTGCAGGGACAAAAACGGAGAAGAGATTGAGGGAAAGATGGTTCAGTGACAGGCCCAAACTGGGATCCAGCTCAAGGGGAGGCTCCAAGTCAGGGAATCCTGTGGTTGAATTGGGGAAAAGCTAGAAGAAGCTGAGGAGGAGGGCAACCCCATAGGAAGAACAGCAGTTCCAACTAATGGGACCCTGGAGATCTCTCAGACACTGAACCACCAACTAAGCAGTGTATAGTAGCTGGTCTAAGTTCCTCCCTACACATATACAGCAGAGGGCTGCCTGTTCTGGCCTCAGTGAGAGAAGGGGTGCCTAACCCCTCCAGAGACTTGAGGCCCCAGGGAGTAGGGAGAACAGGTGGTATGGTGGGGTGGGGTAGGATATCCTTTTGGAAACAGGGGCAGGAAGAATGGGTTGAGGAATTAACTGGGAGGGCAGATCAGGAGGTGGGTAATGACAGGACAGAAAAAGCTTAAAATTAAATTTAAAAAGTAAATAAATATGCATTTCTTCTTGTGGGTCTTTTGGCATACCATGAAAATCTATGTGATTTAAATTAGTCAGAGGTCTATACTCAACATACACTTACGGTAGAAAAACTTCCCCAAATGATTTTCTAGAAAATGAGAAATTTCCTTGGTGGTTCTGGCGTATCCACGATAGGTACCAAATATTCTCCAGTGTCGTAATTCAATATTATATAACAGGGTTTATGTGACTCCTCTAGTTAATATACAATTGAGTTCTCAAGTAAAGATTATTTGGATAGTTCATTATGTTTCACATGTTAATTTTTGTGTATTGCTTTTTGTGCTCAATTCCTTACACTTCAGCATAATCCAGGATTCGACTGAATCAATTTTAATATCAAATACATTTTCATTCTAATCTTAACATCCATGTTTTTTCAAAACAAATACAGCTTAATATTTAAGTGCAAAGATCTTTTCCTCTCATATTTCGAACTGAACATATTCTATAGGGAGTTAAAATGTAAATAGTTAAAGGTCCTTCTGACATACACTTTAATAAGAATATTTTATTCAGTACCCTTGAGTATCAAGTGATATTTAAGTTCTACCAATATATCCAGAGAAACAAAACCCCATTTATCTGTTAAACATATTTAACAACACCACTCAATATCTGATTCTTAGGATAGGAAAAAGCTATAATTTTTCCACTTTAAAATTGATGTGAGTTTTTTGTTTTTTTGTTTTTTTTCAGTTTACAAATAAGTAAGTATAAGTAGAGTATCAGTTTACAAATAAGCTAAGGACACTGAAAGCCGTTCTTAAGCAAGGAAGCTTAAGAACAAGGAGGTAAAGAGAAATTCCCAACTGGTAAATACCTGGCATTTTCTGAATTCAATTTCAATGCTATCCTGTAACATATAAAAATGGTAACAAGCATTTTCCCTCAGCTATACTAATATTTTGGTCATTACCTTTCTGAGTAATTTCTCTTTTTTTTTTTTTTACTCTCAGTTGAAGAGATGATAGAGGCAAAGGCCCCTGTACCCAAATCAAGTATAATTCCACTGCCTTGCCAGTGAGGCATAATCGCAAGAACTCTGTTTCTCTTCCTGGTTTTCATTTATGATGAATATCTTATTTAAAGTTTCGATTGAGTATAACACCTAGAAATGGATTGAATAAATTTTTGTAAGGTGCATTGAGTGAGTATAGAGCAATCTGTTACACAACTCTGTATATATATATATATACATATATATATATATGGAATTCTAATTTTCTAATCTCTTGCCAGACACCTAGACATCTTAGTGTAGAGTATAGAGGATGACTGTCATCAGGAGTCTCATTTGTTTCAGTTCTATCCACCTTAACTTGCTTGTATGGTGGATACACAGTCTCAGGAAGGTCTTCAAAATCAAAACAACAAACAAAACAACAACAAAAACATATCCTTAATGGAGATTTTTATGAGCAATTGAATAAACAAAATGCACAATAGTATTACATTGAATCTTGTTAATTTCATGTATATATTTTCACTTCTAGCACTTATTTTTTAATATAAATAAATTTCAATACATAGATTTGATACTGTATGCATTTTGAACTTTGAACTATTATTAAGCATGTTTCCATATCAAACTCTTAATGAATGTTGATCCACATTCTTTGAAGTTGTTAGAAATTTGATGTCATTTATAAAACGCATCTGTATAGTTTTTATTTTTACATATGAATACAAATAATATAATTAAAAATAATGATGTGTGATTAATACATTGTGTATAAGCAATACTCACGAGACTCGTGCCAGTAAACCAATGGCAATTATGATATTATTTGTTTTACAAAATTTACATGGATTTTGTATGATCTGTTGAAGATTAATTACAACATTTTTATTTCATGTTTTTTCATAAACTGAATAATAGACATATCTGATATTACGAAAATAATATTTACTTGGAGAATTTATAGAGATCATTTTACTCAGCAATATGTTTTAATTATACAGAAAGAAATGTGAGAATCTAGCCTTGTGTTGAATTTTAGTACTGACACCAAACCCATGCTCAACACCTGTTGAATTTAAAACTGACACTACATGTGTCCTGCGACCTGGGATGGAACAGCACAGTAGTAGAAATAATATGGGCTTTACATATGCTTGGCTTCAGATTCTAGATTTCAAGTGATTATCTGGCAGGAATACATTCTATCCTAGATTTTATAGGATTCTCTTTGGGAGAAGTACAGTACAGTAATGAGAAAGATGCTTGAACTAAAGAAAAAAAGTTTTCCTATGTTAACAGATATAAAGTCTGAAAGCTACTTAGTAAGACATTTATTCATATATATGAATGTTTATATACATATATGTATGTATATAATAATCTTACCAATGAATAAAGACATAAATTTGTAAATTCTAAATTTTAAATTCTCAACCTTTTGGATTACACTCATAGAGATATAACCAAATCTATTTTAGTCTAAATAAATCAATAAATGGATGTGATAATATTAATGTAAGGCTTGCTTACAAATAGTACTGGTAAAATGTTGCGTCAGATAACATGAAGGAACATTTTCCTTGAAAATTTTGCTTCCTAAGATGCCTTTGTTAGAAACTTAAGACATGCTGACTAGTGTTATACTTGCACTAATGTCACAATATCTGTAGATGCATCTATGATTAGCTAACTGAATTGAAGGCCTGCTGCACAAAATGAAACCCATACATACCACCATATTGGTCCAAATAACCTGTGACTAGAAAGGTCTTGGATCATAGGTGAGAAAACAATACTCTGCTAATGCACCTAATATTAAACAGATTTCTACTGACTTATCTTTTTACCCATATTTTATTGCATCAAACAACACTCATGAGAAAAGCTTCAATTTGCAGTATGAGATTAACATACAGAGTAACAACTGGTCAGAGTGTAGAAAATATAAGCATACTTTCTCTAGCCAACACTAAGGAATCAAGGTAGAAAATGGGGCAGAAAGTTTGAGTTATAGGTAGTAGACAGCTACAAGAAAACTTTTTTTATGGACACCGCAGGGGAGTTGCAAATATGAGTTAACGGCAATTGAAAGAGCACATGCAAGAATCAGCCGAACAAAATTCCAGCATGGAGAGGGGAGGTGGGCACTGTGGGCAAACATTACCTGAAGAGGTTGTAGTTGCTATGAGGGAAAGTATATGTTTTCTTTAATAGTTTGTCTCCTGGTGGATAGACCACCCTTGATATCTTTTTGTTTTGTTTTGTTTTTGTGTTTTGTTTTTCAAGACAGGGTTTCTCTATATAACTCTGGCTGTCCTGGAACTCACTCTGTAGACCAGGCCGGTCTCGAACTCAGATATCTACCTAACTTCTGCCTCCCAAGTGCTGGGATTAAAGGCATGCACCACCACTGCCCGGCAATATCATATTTTTAACGTATTATTTATGTTAAGAAGTATAATGCACGTTTGAAGTAGTTTCTCTCACCTATATTCTCAGGAACAAATGCACATTGGTTGTGTATGTATGTGCCTTACAATTATTCAGGCCCAAAAATAATGAATGAGATTTTTGAGGTTCAAATCATAGTCATAATGCATCATTAAAAGCTCACTTTCGCCTTGCAGAAGCTTTGCAGTTTCATGAGGTCCCATTTGTCAATCCTCGATCTTACAGCACAAGCCATTGCTGTTCTATTCAGGAATTTTTTCCCTGTGCCCATATCTTCGAGACTTTTCCCCACTTTCTCCTCTATAAGTTTCAGTGTCTCTGGTTTTATGTGAAGTTCCTTGATCCACTTAGATTTGATCTTAGTACAAGGAGAGAGGAATGGGTTGATTCACATTCTTCTACATGATAACAACCAGTTCTATAGGTGGAACAACATTATGAACTAACCAGTACCCCAGAGCTCTTGACTCTAGCTGCATATGTATCAAAAGATGGCCTAGTTGGCCATCAATGGAAAGAGAGGCCCATTGGTCAGGCAAACTTTATATGCCCCAGTACAGGGGAACGCCAGGGCCAAAAAATGGGAATGGGTGGGTAGGGGAGTGGGGGGGGGGATGTGGGGGACTTTTGGGATAGCATTGGAAATGTAATTGAGGAAAATATGTAATAAAAAAAAGCTCACTTTCTTGAGTTTGTAAATAAATTCATTTGTACTAGTTAAACATTTGAAAATTAAAATGGTCTCCAAGATCTGCTTAGAGTTTTCAATTGTTTTTCTATTCTGAATGTCCAAACTCTACCACTATCTTCCCAAAATGAACATGGTCAGGTTCTACACATAAATATCCCACTTTCTGGTACAAACTTCTTCTGTATTTTTTTTTTTAATGAAATAAAAAGCATGTCAAGGAAACTGCAGATGAAAGCATTTATTTGAGCTATGGTTCCTGGAGGGATAGTTCATATGGGTGAGGAAGGCATATAGCTGGCAGCTTTAACAGGAAGCTGAGAGTATACCCTCTACTTTAAACAAGAAACAGAGAATAAGCTGGAAGTTAGGTTAGTCTGTGAACCCTTAAATTCCTCCCTATGGGTACATTTAATCCTGCAGTTCTAAACTTTCTTGAAGTTCCATAACCTCCCAAAGAATGCCACATAATGAGGACCTAGTTTTCAAATACCAGAGCCAATAAGAAACATTATTATTTTATTCAAACCTCTACAATTCATTATTTCTGAAATACTCATTGGAGTTATAAATAGATGGGCTTTGGAGGAGTTTGAATAAGAATGACTTCCACCATCTCATATGTTTGAATGTTTGCTCCCCAGTTGATTTCGATGAATTAGTTGGGGTTGGTTCCTGTGCCTTTTTTGAAGGGAGTGTGTTCTGGGGTTCTGATGTTTCATCTCCTCTTGCCACTTGCAGTTAGCTGTATTTCTTTCTCTGCCTTGTGGTTATGGATCAGATGTAAGCTCTTAGCTCTTCCGTGCCTGAGAAGGGAGAGTATACACATAGTCCCCACCAATTAGACATTTAAAATTGATAATAGGAGAAGGGAGAGCTGTTTTGTTCAATGGAGCATGAGTGGGTATATCAATGATATTCCAGAGCAGGCTCCATGCTCCAGATTTGTTGGCTAGCAAAAAACAGATTTCATGGTTCTTTTGGTGTGCCTTCATTGTTTGGAAAATTTTAATTATCTTTTGTTTGTCTCTTTTGACTTTCACTTTTATACGTATTTTGTTGTGTTGTTGTTGCTTCTAGTGTTTGTTTTGTTTTTGAGAGAATTAGAGATAGGCAACTCTGTTTTCATTTTCTTAATATTTTAATGTAAGAACTATGGCTGAACAAATAAGTCATTATAAACATGGTTTAAAGTTAGGTTTATAATGAATTTCATTTTAACTAATTTTGTAAAATCTTTACTTTTATCATTGATTACTGCCTAATGTCCCAGAAAAGCTTGAAGATGATATACAGTTTAGATAGTAATTGTAGCTAGCTGCAGATGTTTATGTTAGAATAACTCATTCCAGTGCTAGAGAAAGAAAGTGTGAAATGATAACTGGTTTACATCAGGATTTCTTTGTTATTTTAAATCACTCTTAGCTGATTCTTACCTATTGAAACCCTACTGAGGCTGTTTAATGAACTATTTCTACTAAAATCTCCCATGATCCAAGTAAAATGGGTGATTAAAATATTACCATGTAGAAATCTCGCTGAAGTGTTAAGTAAAAATTGTTTTTGTTTCACACACTGAGCACTCCTACATGAAGCATTTTAAACATTAAGGAACAAGTGTAATCCAAAAATCTCCCTTAACCTTTTTATTTATAAAATTAACATCATAAGAACATAGCTAAGATTAAAAATTTAAAAATTAATCACAGAAGAGAACACATTTTTCCCTTTAAAAAATCCATCTCCAGGATTATTGTTGGACCATCTAGAGACTGCCATATCCAGGGATCCATCCCATAATTAGCCTCCAAACGATGACACCATTGCATACACTAGCAAGCATTGGCTGAAAGGACCCAGATATAGCTGTCTCTTGTGAGACTAGGCCGGGGCCTAGCAAACACATAAGTAGATGCTCACAGTCAGCTATTGGATGGAGCACAGGGCTCCCAATGGAGGAGCTAGAGAAAGTATCCAAGGAGCTAAAGAGATCTGCAACCCTGTAGGTGCAACAACATTATGAACTAACCAGTACCCTGGAGCTCTTGATTCTAGCTGCATATGTATCAAAAGATGGCCTAGTCGGCCATCACTGGAAAGAGAGGCCCATTGTACATGCAAACTTTATATGCCCCAGTACAGGGGAACGCCAGGGCCAAAAAAAAAAAAAAATGGGAATGGGTGGGTAGGGAAGTGGGGGGGAGTGTATGGGGGACTTTTGGGATAGCATTCTAAATGTAATTAAGGAAAATACGTAATAATAAAAAATATTTAAAAAAAAAAAGAAACTTTACTAGTTAAGAAAGTACCTTTTGCCTTAAAACTGTGACGGTTCTTTTTTTATTTTTTCAATTTCTTTTTTTCTTTTTTTTAAATACTTTTTATTAGGTATTTTCCTCATTTACATTTCCAATGCTATCCCAAAAGTCCCCCATACCCTCCCACCCACTCCCTGTGACGGTTCTATGCCTCAATATAGGGGAATGCCAGGGCCAGGAAGCTGGAGTGGGTGAGCTGGTGAGCAGGGGGAGGGAGGGGGGTTTCCGGGGTATCAGGAAAGGGGATAACATTTGAAATGTAAATAAAGAAAAAATCTAATAAAAATAAAAGGGAAAAAAACCCTGAAGTATTCTATGTTTTCATGAATTGTATGGGAATACCTTCAGTATAAGTTTTCTAGCAATAGTAACACTATCATTCATTGTATTCCTGGAGAAAAATGTAACTTTCATATTCATACCAATACAGTGTTTCCACTGTTTCCTATAAGTAGCTTTGTCAATGCTTCAAAATGAGTGTTATTATAAAATATTCTATTTCAGCATGATCAATATATTGCCTTCTTTCCCACTATATTCATAGCACTTGAAAGAGGACTTGATTTGGTTACACAGATCTCCTGTCAAGTGAGAAAATCTGACTCTCAGGAGTTCCCTTCCTCAGCAAATGTAAGGCCTTTTCTGGAAACCCACTCACACGCCTGCATCTCCACATGCCAGGAATCTTCACTGTGGTCTGGTGTTCACACAAGCACTTCCGTGTAAAGCTTTCTTCACCATAGTAACATGTTTAGGAGTAAACAAAAATAATTGTCATGTATTAAATACTTAAGTAAAATGAAAAGAAATTAATTGCACTTATTTTTCATTGTCAAATGACTCATAATAACCAAAGTCACAATTAAATCATACTTTGATATTTTCCATGCTTAAAATAGTTATATATTTTAAAAATATTTTTATTATTACATATTTTCCTCAATTACATTTAGAATGCTATCCCAAAAGTCCCCCATACCCTCCCCCCCCACTTCCCTACCCACCCATTCCCATTTTTTGGCCCTGGAGTTCCCCTGTACTGGGGCATATAAAGTTTGCATGTACAATGGGCCTCTCTTTCCAGTGATGGCCGACTAGGCCATCTTTTGATACATATGCAGCTAGAGTCACGAGCTCTGAGGTACTGGTTAGTTCATAATGTTGTTGCACCTACAGGGTTGCAGATCTCTTTAGCTCCTTAGATACTTTCTCTAGCTCCTCCATTGGGGTCCCTGTGCTCTATTCAATAGCTGACTGTGAGCATCTACTTATGTGTTTGCTAGGCCCCGGCCTAGTCTCACAAAAGACAGCTATATCAGGGTCCTTTCGATAAAATCTTGCTAGTGTATGCAATGGGGTCATCGTTTGGAGGCTAATTATGGGATGGATCTCTGGTGGAGTACTACTCAGCTATTAAAAAGAATGAATTTATGAAATTCCTAGGCAAATGGATGGACCTGGAGGGCATCATCCTGAGTGAGGTAACACAATCAGAAAAGAACTCAAATGATATGTACTCGCTGATAAGTGGATATTAGCCCAGAAACTTAGCATACCCGAGATATAAGATACAATTTGCAAAACACATGAAACTGAAGAAGAACGAAGACCAAAGTGTGGACACTTTGCCCCTTCTTAGAATTGGAAACAATCACCCATGGAAGGAGTCACAGAGACAAAGATTGGAGCTGAGACAAAAGGTTGGACCATCTAAAATAGTTATATTCAGGATTATTGAGAAAATGTTTGCCAGTATGCCCAAACATTTAACTGTGAATATTACAGTAAAATGACTGAAAGAATCCCTAAAATGAATTACAGCATAATTCTGAGAGGAGAAATTTGAAAAAAAAAAAGTTTGCTACTAAAAATATTTTAGAAAATTTCCAAAAATTTCACATAAGAAATAATTTCATATTATTGATATCAAAATCATTTTGCCTGTAGGCAAGTATGTTAATTATTGTCTTAAATGAATTACAGCATAATTCTGAGAGGGAAAATGTGAAAAAAAAGTTTACTACTAAAAATACTTTAGAAAATTTCCAAAAATTTCATATAAGAAATAATTTCATATTATTGATATCAAAATTATTTTGCCTGTAGGCAAGTATGTTAATTATTGTCTTAAATGAATTACAGCATAATTCTGAGAGGGGAAATTTGAAAAAAAAGTTTGCTACTAAAAATATTTTAGAAAATTTCCAAAAATTTCACATAAGAAATAATTTCATATTATTGATATCAAAATTATTTTGCCTGTAGGCAAGTATGTTAATTATTGTCTTAATTAATAATTAATGTAGGAACACCTAGATTACAATGACATCTTTGGCAGTTAGTTCTGAGTTATCTAAAAATTCAGACTGAGCAAGCCATATGTGAGCCAGTCACTAATCAAGATTTTTACCATGTTCTCTTTAGTTTTTGAAACTAGATTCCTGCCTTGAGTTTCTGACTTTCTTCATGATGGACTATAAAGCTATGAAATTAAATAAACTGTTACATTCCCAACATACATTTTGTCAAAGTGTTTATGATGGTAACAGAAATCAACTATTTCACAGTATAGAAAAAGAATGCCATAATTATTGAATTTCTTTTTTTTGTTGTTGTTTGGATTTTCGCGACAGGGTTTCTCTGTATAGCTCTGGCTGTCCTGGAACTATAAGTTTTGAAAACTTCTCAAATTACATAAGCTTTATTACTTTTATTTATTTATTTTAGATTTATTTATTATTGTACATAAGTATACTGTAGCTATCTTCAGACACACCAGAAGAGGGCATCAGATCTCATTACTGGTGGTTGTGAGCCACTATGTGGCTGCTGGGATTTGAACTCAGGACCTTTGGAAGAGCACAGTGCTCTTACTCACTGAGCCATCTTGCCAGCCTGCTTTATTACTTTTATATTTGCAGGTAGTAAATTTTTTTCAGACCAATTTTTCTACATGGCAACATGCATGTCCACATATCTTACTCTGTTACATTGCGTTTGGAGTCATTTAAGAGATAGATAACCCTATCATCTCATCCAAGCCACCTACTTCTTGAATTAATTTCTTTTTTTAAAATTTCTAATGCAGTGATTTTTTTCTTAAATTACACGTAGTAAAATGTATATTTTTAAAACCATAGAGTACCAATAACAGACTTATACTTTTTTTCATTTTGTTTTTTTTTAATTAGGTATTTATTTCATTTACATTCCAATGCTATCCTAAAAGTTCCCCCTACCCTCCCCCACCCACCCACTCCCACTTCTTGGCCCTGGCATTCCCCTGTACTGAGGCATATAAAGTTTGCAAGACCAAGGAGACTCTCTTCCCAATGATGGCTGACTAGGCCATCTTCTGCTACATATACAGCTAGAGACACAAGCTCTGGGGGGTACTGGGTAGTTCATATTGTTGTTCCACCTATAGGATTGCAGACCCCTTTAGCTCCTTGGTTACTTTCACTAGCTCCTCCATTGTGGGCCCTGTGATCCATCCAATAGCTGACTGTGAGCATCCACTTCTGTGTTTGCTAGGCCCCGGCATAGTCTCACAAGAGACAGCTCTATCTGGGTCCTTTCAGAAACATCTTGCTAGTGTATGCACTGGTGTCAGCGTTTGGAGGCTGATTATGGGATGGATCCCTGGATATGGCAGTCTCTAGATGGTCCTTCCTTTCATCTCAGCTCCAAACTGTGTCTCTGTAACTCCTTCCCTGGGTGTTTAATGACAGTTACAGACCTATGCTTTTTTAATGATAGCATTCCTGTAATTATAACAATGTCATTCCTGTAATTATAACTGTTTACAGGTCACAATTGCTCAATGAATATATGCAAGTAACAAGTAAAGCTGTATATTTCGTTATAAGTGAAATGTTATTTCAGCCAAAGCGAAAAAGCTTTCTTCTTCCACCTTCTTGTATAAGCTTCAAGCAGAAGGCATGGGTCAGATTAGATTTAGATCAGAGATCTAGATCAAAATATGTCTTTCCACCTCAAAGACCGGAATTAGAAGTGAACTTTCCCATTTCAAATTAAACTAAAGTAATTCACTAGTGTGGTCCTCCATTTTGGGGTTTTAGTTAAATTCAGTGGTAGTCACTGATTTTAATTTTCAATTTTTAAACCCATGCAATACTACATGCATTATATAAATAACATTATTTTCCTTGATTCAGAAAATGAATCAACCCCCCGTATTTCAAACTGTTGATTCTGACAACCTTAAAAAAGATTACTTAAAAAGGAAATGAGTATGAAATTTACCTGATAATAACAAATCTACTTTATTTTACTGTCTTGACAGAAAGTTGCCAAGAATATTGTAAAAGATTTGAGTCTTCCTCTGAACTGCTCTATTAAAAAATTTCTAAACCAATACTCCACTATAGTTATTAAGAATGATAGACCTTTTCTAAAGATTCATTAGAAATTGGCACTTTACACTATTTCCTATGTTTATTTTCATATGATTAATTTTCATAGTACTTTTAGCACTATTACTTCATTAAAAATTATAACTGACAAAATTCCCAAAACATTGTGAACAATTACTGATATCCTTATTTATACTGACACTCAGGAGGAAATTAAGCCTCTGCTGAGAACTTCAGCTGGATCAGATCTAAATGCCTTCTCCCTGAAGACTAGTTTACATGGTACCAGAAAGCACCAGAGAAGTTCCCAAAGGAGAGAAAGAAACCAATAGTTGAAACTTGGCACAGCACCTATACACCGTATGAATGACTACCATTGCACACCTTACCTAACAGTACAAGAGTGAGTCACATTCCTTAGTGGTGATTAACAGCTCTCTAGATGTATTTAAGTCCTTAAAAAATGTCTTACTGAGCCAGGCAATGGTGGCACATGCCTTTAATCTCAGCACTTGGGAGGCAGAGGCAGGTGATTCTCTGAGTTCAAGAATAGCCTGGTCTACAGAGTGAGTTCCAGGACAGCCAGGGCTACAAAGAAACCCTGTCTTAATTTAAAAAAAAAAAAAGTCTCACTGGAACAGTCAACTACCACATGTTAGTGAAACTATGGATACAAGAAGATAAACTACAATCAGTATTTTCCTAAACTACATTCTAATTATTTTTATCTAGAGCCACAGAAAAATCATATTTCATATCCCAAATCAATGTATTTCCCTTTATATAAGATGGACATGCTAATATATAACAAAGAAAGTTCATAATGATTCTCTTCTAGACGAAGGACTAAGGGCAACCAAGGAATGCATAGATGGGAGTGATAGTCACTCTAGGGAAGAGCACACTTATTAGTTAATCAATGTTAAAAGGTCAGTCTTGAAAAGATATTCTTATAAGTAACATTATATGAATTAAAAATGCATACACTAGCAAGCGTTTGCTGAAAGGACCCTGATATAGCTATCTCTTGTGAGACTAGGCCGGGGCCTAGCAAACACATAAGTAGATGCTCACAGTCAGCTATTGGATGAATCACAGGGCCCCCAATGGAGGAGCTAGAGAAAGTATCCAAGGAGCTAAAGAGATCTGCAACCCTGTAGGTGCAACAACATTATGAACTAACCAGTACCTCGGAGCTCTTGACTCTAGCTGCATATGGATCAAAAGATGGCCTAGTCGGCCATCACTGGAAAGAGAGGTCCATTGGACACACAAACTTTATATGCCCCAGTACAGGGGAACGCCAGGGCCAAAAAGTGGGAATGGGTGGGTAGGGGAGTGGGGGGAGGGGGTATGGGGGACTTTTGGGATAGCATTGGAAATGTAATTGAGGAAAATACGTAATAAAAATAATATAAAAACAATGTTGTTTTAGGCCAGGCGGTGGTAGCACACGCCTTTAATCCCAGCACTTGGGAGGCAGAGGCAGGTGCATTTCTGAGTTTGAGGCCAGCCTGGTCTACAAAGTGAGTTCCAGGACTGCCATGGCTAAACAGAAAAACCCTGCCTCGAAAAAGAACAAAACCAAAAACCAAAACAAACCAACAATAACAACAACAAAAAGTTGTCTTTGACAGAGAGAGAGAGAGAGAGAGAGAGAGAGAGAGAGAGACAAACAACAAATATAATAAAAGGACACCATGAATATGAAAGATAGCAAAAATTGGAGAATAAATGGAACTGAAAGGATAAAATTGAAGGTAAAAATTATATATTATCAAAAATTACAATTCAAAATACACGAAGAAAAAAATTTAAATCAATAGGTTAGAGAGATGGCCTAGAGGTTAATAGTACTTACTGCTTATAGAAATGGCCTGAGTCCTATATACAGCCAAATGTCCTGGAGCTCAAAATTAACTATAACTCCAGCTCTAGAGAAAACTCTAAAATATTTTGTCTCCAAAGGCCTTCCACTCCTGACTACATTCCCACATACAGATATATACATATACATATAGACATACACACAGTGAAGCACACACACAGTAACACACACATACACACAAAATTTAAATTATAAAACACAATGTGTTTAAATGTAATTTAAACATCTTATATTTGATATTAGCTCTCAAAGTGTTTAGTTGTATACTTAATATGATACATTGCTACCAATATTTCTCAATTATATTTGATCATATACACCATGGGACTTTATATATACTTTTATACTGTTTGTACTTTAATAAAAATTTAATTTTATTATTAAGACACAAGAGAACCTATATCAAATATTCCAATATAAGTAACAAGCAATCTGTCATTAGTTCTAACTTTGAAATATTTGACAGTATCCTCAGTTGAATTCCTTCTGCAAGACAGATTTAAGATTGAGAACAGTCCATGTTAAGTAAATAAATTATTGTAATAATTTATTGTAGATAAATTTTATGTATGATATCAAATGTATATAATAACTACTCTGGCTTCAAAATTTCTAAATCACCAACATTTACAACTAATTTTTCATTAATAGCAGGTAAAAGGAGGAACATAATTTGATAGCTCATATAGATTCTTTTTGTTATCGTACAAAACTAGAATATGGATGAACTCATAATATGGGCATGAAAATAATACTTTTGAATTCTTGTACATTATCATAAAACTGGTAAATATAGTGCACTAATTCTTCTTTTACCTATAATGACCACCGTCTGTTTTCTTGTTTGTTTGTTTGTTTGTTTGTTTTAGGCTCCTCATAGGAAAGAACATTATTGTGAAGTAATGTTAGGATGTTTACTCAAAGAAGAATTAGTGAAAGATAATTGAATTAGGAGAACCAGATAAAGAATGAAATATACAAATGCCTATGCACTTCCCTTTCCAGCTAGGATTCTGTCATAGTTAGGAATGGTCAGGAAGAATGTGGACTCTACTTGATATAATTTCTCTGAGAGATGAGCTTCAGAGAGATATCTATATCATCATTGGCTGGAGAGTGCTTTGTTGGTGCTTAACACTTGATGGGAAAAAAATGAACAGACTCTCAAGATCTCATAGCCTCATAGAAAAGAGACATTAAACAATTTGTTGTGATAAAATAAGAACTCAAGAGATATTTTTGGTAGTTATAGCTAAAATTAAGCATGATTGAAGAAAAAGTTTTAAGGTAATAAGTAGTGTTGATTACCCAGTAAACTTAACCGGAATTTATTTATTGATTTTTTTTCCTTTTGCTTTGTAATTTTTAAATTATTTTTATGTTTTTTACAGTCCACTAACTGCCCTCCTCCCCATCTGCCCTCCCACAGTTCCTCATCCCATTCTTCTACCTCTCTGTCTCCAAGGATATGCTCCCTCACTCCTGCAACAGGTCTTCCCCACTCCCTGGGTCTCAAGTCCCTCCGCGGTTAGATACATATCCTCCCACTGTGGCCAGGCCAGGCAGCCCTTTGCTGTATATGTCTTGGGACCTTTGACTAGCTTGTGTATGCTGTCTGGTTGGTGGCTCAGTGTCTGAGAGATCTCAGGGTTCCATGTTAGTTGACACTGCTTGTCTTCCTATGGGGTCATCCTCCTCTTCAGCTATTTACAGCCTTTCCCTAATTCAGCCACAGAGGTCCCTGGCTTCAGACGAATGGTTGAGTGTATATATATACCTCTGTCTCAGTCAGTCGCTGTTGGACCTATCAGAGGACAGCCATGCTAGGCTCCTGTATGTAAACACACCATGGCATCAGTAATAAATAGTGTCTAGCCTTGGAGCCTCCCCTTGATATGGATCCCAACTTGGGACAGTCCTTGGAACTCCTATCCCTCAGTTTCTTCTCCATTTTGTCCCTGAATTCTTTAGATAAGAACAATTCTGGGTCAGAATTTTTGACTGTGAGATGATAACCCTACCCATCTACTTGATGCGCTGTCTTTCTGCTGGAGGTGGACTCTACAAGTTCCCTCTCTACACTGTTGTGCGTTTCTTCTAAGGTCCCTTTCTTTGAGTCCCAAGAGTCTCTCACCTCCCAGGTCTATGGTAATTTCTAGAGGGTCCCCCTATATTCTATTCCCCAAGGTTGCATATTTCCATTCATTCTGCTGGCCCTTAGGGCTTCTCTCCTGTCTCACCTCTCCATACCTGATGTTTCATCTTTTCCATCACCCCCCTCTCCCAACCAGGTCCTTCCCTCCCTTTGGCAACCATGATTGCTTTCTTCTCCCTCCCGAGTGAGACAGAAGCATCTTCACTTGGGCCCTTCTGCTTGTAAACTTTCCTGAGTTGTGTGGATTGTATCCTGAGTATTCTGTACTCTTTGGCAAATATCCACGTATTACTGAGTACATGCCAAGCATATCATTTTAGGTCTGGGCTACATCCTTCTGAATGATATTTTTGACGTCCATCCTTTTGCCTTCAAAACTCATGATGTCCTTGTTCTTAATAGCCAAAAGAAGTTAAGCAATCAATATGTGATTTGCATACATTTCAAATTGAGTACTCAAATATTTAATGTTAAAGCATGGCCCCATAATGTTTTGCTATTCTAGTGAATATTGCTGTATTTAAGAAACCCTGGATCATTTAAATCATTATAATTTGTTTTAGAGTTCATTTTAGTATTCTTCCTGCTCCCATGAACACTATCCACGACTGACTAGTATTTCACAAAGGAACATTAAACTTTCAAAAAAATCACATGGGTAGCTGTACTGGTAGCTACCGTCGTTTATCCACTTTTCATATAGAACTGTTGAACAGTCTCTTTTATTACTTTATATGCACAGGGTTTTTTTTTTAATTAGATATTTTCTTCATTTACATTTCAAATGCTATCCCAAAAGTCCCCTATACCTTCTCCCCACACTGCTCCCCTACCCACTTACTTCCACTTCTTGGCCATGCCTTTGCCCTGTACTGGGGCATATAAAGTTTGCTAGACCAAGGGGCCTCTCTTCCCAATGATGGCTGACTAGGCCATCTTCTGCTAAATATGCAGCTAGATACACGAGCTCTGGGGGTAATGATTAGTTCATATTGTTGTTCCACCTATAGGGTTGCAGACCCCTTCAGCTCCTTGGTTGCTTTCTCTACCTTATACATTGGCGGCTCTCAGTTCCATCCTATAGATGACTGTGAGAATCCACTTCTGTATTTGCCAGGCACTGGCAAAGTCTCACAGGAGACAGCTATATCAGGGTCCTTTCAGCAAAATCTTGCTGTCATAGGCAAGTGTTTGGTGGCAGATTATGGGATGGACCCCTGGGTGTGGAAGTCTCTGGATGGTCCATCTTTTCATCTCAGCTTCAATCTTTGTCTCTGCAATAGGATATTTTATTTCCTATTCTAGGGAGGAACAAAGTATCCACACATTGGTCTTCCTTCTTCTTGATTGTCTTGTGTTTTGGAAATTGTATCTTGGGTATTCTAGGTTTCTGAGATAATATCCACTTATCAGTGAGTACATACCAAGTGACTTCTTTTGTGATTGGGTTACCTCACTCAGGATGATATCCTCCAGATACATCTATTTGCCCAAGAATTTCATAATTTCATTGTTTTTAATAGCTGAGTAGTACTCCATTGTGTAAATGTAATGCATTATCTATTTCCATTCCTCTGTTGAGGGACATCGGGGTTCTTTTCAGGTTCTGGCTATTATAAATAGGGCTGATATGAACATAGTGGAGCATGTGTCCTTATTACCAGTTGGAACATCTTCTGGGTATATGCCTAGGAGAGGTATTGCTGAATCTACCGGTAGTACTATGTCCAATTTTCTGAGGAATCACCAGACCGATTTCCAGAGTGGTTGTACCAGCTTGTAGTCGCACCAGCAATGGAGGAGTGTTTCTCTTTCTCCACATCCTTGGCAGCATCTTCTGTTACCTGAATATTTGATCATAGCCATTCTGATTGGTGTGAGGTAGAATCTCAGGGTTGTTTTGAATTGCATTTCTCTGATGATTAAGGATGTTGAACATTTTTTTTCAAGTCCTTGTCAGACATTCAGTATTCCCCAGTTGAGAATTCGTTGTTTAGCTCTTACCCCATTTTTTAATGGGGTTATTTGAATTTCTAGAGTTCAGCTTCTTGAGCTCTTTGTATATATTGGATATTAGTCCCCTATCAGATTTAGGATGGGTAAAAATTTTTTTCCCAGTATGTTGGTGGCCTTTTTTTCTTATTGACAGTATTTTTTGCCCTACAGAAGCTTTGCAATTTTATGAGTTCTCATTTGTCGATTCTTGATCTTACAGCACAGGCCACTGCTGTTCTGTTTAGGAATCTTTCCCCCGTGCCCTTATCTATGAGGATTTTCCCCACTTTCTCCTCTATAAATTTTAGTGCCTCTGGTTTTATGTGGAGTTCTTTGATCCACTTAGACTTGAGCTTTGTACAAGGCGAAAAGAATGGATTATTTCACATTCTTCTACATGATAACCACCAGTTGTACCAGCACCATTTGTTGAAAATGTTGTCTTTTTTCCACTGCATTGTTTTAGCACCCATGTCAAAGATCAAGTGACCATAGGTGTGTGGGTTCATTTTTGGGTCTTCAATTCTATTCCATTGATCTAAGGAAGTGAAAGATCTGTATGACAAGAACTTCAAGTCTCTGAAGAAAGAAATTGAAGAAGATCTCAGAAGATGGAAAGATCTCCCATTCTCATGGATTGGCAGGATTAATATAGCAAAAATGGCTATCCTACCAAAAGCATTCTACAGGTTCAATGCAATCCCCATCAAAATTCCAACCCAACTTTTCACTGAGTTAGAAAAGGCAGTTTGCAAATTCATCTGGAATAACAAAAAACCTAGGATAGCAAAAACTATTCTCAACAATAAAAGTACCTATGGGGGAATCAGCATGCCTGACCTCAAGTTGTACTACAGAGCAATTGTGATAAAAAACTGCATGGTACTGGTACAGCGACAGGTGGTCATTGTTTTTATTTTTACCATAACTAACACAGTAAAGCTATTCTTTAAAAATTGAACCAGTTACCTCAAAACAGAAGAATTTTTATAATTTTTTCATTGAAATATTTCTTGCATATTAAAAAATATCTGTATCTATTAATTTCCCATTATCAGGAATCAATGAATGGTCACTGCATATGGCTCTTCATATACTACCACATTTAATTTTCCCTCCAGAGTCTCCACCTCCTTCAATTAATATGTCAACCTGTGCTGGAAAGAGATGAAAGTTGTGTGCCAAGAAATTGATGTATTAACTTAATCCTATTGCCTCTGATATATCACATCACTGCAATGTTGCCACAATGCTACTTTGAAAGCAGTTGGCCCTTCTTTTTTTGGAGTACCACTCTTTATAGAGATTCTTCTAAAAATCAGAAAATGAATCACATGTGACTTTTGGAACAACTGATCAGGAAAATAACATGCTTCTTAATTTCAGTGATCATTGCTAGTGTGTGGATATCAATAATGTGTCATCACAACCATATTTAAAAACTCATTTATAATATTTGATGGGCAGACGTACTGTAGTGCAGAGAGAGAACTGTTTATCTGGAGAAAAAGATTAAAATATCTAATTAATAAATTATTCCACTCAACTGTAAAATGGAGCTATGAATTGTTTTAAGGATTCTTGCATGACCAAAGACCTCATTTATTTTATTATCAACTCTATATAAAGGGATAACAGTGGATAATTATACATTAATTAATAATCTATAATCTAAAACCTCACTAAACATATTGACTAGAACATGAGTTTCATATAGTGAGAAACAGTATACTATTTGTTACTTCAAAAGTCTTATTATTTTTCTTTAAGATATTGTTATTACTATGCCTCTTTTTAAAAAAAATTACTTATATAGAAATGGAGACCAGGTTGTAACTTGTCAGGGATGATGGACATGAAGAGGACCTCAGAGAGTCTCTATGAGGCAACGGGACAGACCTTAGTCTGAATATTCATTGAGAAACCCCAGACTGTATTAAGAGACTGAAATTTCTACCATAAGCTTGAAATTGGGTGAATGGTAGGTAAGTTTTCTCTTATCTGAAAAAAAAAGTAACTCTGAAAATAAACATTCAATTAAAAAATTCCACCGAGTATGATGACATACACCTGCAAAACTAAGACACATATGGTGAAGACAGCATGGCTAGGAAAGATGTCCACAGATACATATTAGGCTTCAGGCAAGTCTGAGCTACCTGGAATCTTATCTCTAAAAAGAAAATAGCAATTGTAAATTTGATAATCATTGAAATGATTGAGAGTTATAGAGGATATTTTAGATGATTATAATGGATATAATTTAAAATATGCTAAATGAACTAAATATATTACATGCATAAAGTGTGCATAAGTGGAGAAAATGTGAACATATTTGTGTTTTTAAAAGATATATTATTAAAATAAACTCAAATTTAGCCCACTGTAGTATTTTCATATAAAGCATGATATTCTTATCATTTTGTGTTTTCCATTGCCTCCTTTTAATTTGCCTACAGGTTTAATATAAACTGTTCACATCTATTAGTCTCTTGAATAATTTTTTTGGTCAGTCTAGATTTTAGGTTTCATTAATAGGGATGTAAAAACCAACATCGCTTTAATATTTTATTCTTTGCTTGCTGTGTTCTGAACCTAGGGCAAGAAAGATGACAATGTTAATATTCACATGATCTATATCTCTTTCATTTTAATTCTTAATATAGAAATGTCACTGCTGGCATTTAATGTAACACTCTTTGGTCAGTAATGTCTTCAGGGCCTAAATAATACCTTCTGTGTAGTGTGCTTGCAGGCATGGGTGGTTACCACCATCCTTTCCAATTCCAAACGTTAAAATCACCCAAGTAAAATGATTTGAACATTTCTCAAATTCAGACTATTTTCCAAAGAGAGCAGAGACAACAACAACAACAACAATAGTACAGTGTATATAAATTTTATTTATAAATAAAACACTCTAACAAACAAAAACTAACTCAGTATGATATTGACGTGGAAAGACCAATCAGTATAATGTTAAAACCATCTGTGAACTGTAATGCTATAATCACTTATACTGTAATACCTTGAGGTCATTATTGTAAATATTGGTGGAACTTGTCTTTTCATAGACAATTTTGAAGTCTGTCTCATGACTGATAATCTCACACTTAAATTATGTTATGCATGTGTCTATGTATGATTTGCATACCCAAAAGCTACTACTTGTGTATGCTTTACAATTTGACTCAATATTTTGCTTTTTAGTACCAGATATTTTCATTAGTGTTTAAAGTTAAACACACACACACACACAAATACAAATACATCTTCATTTAGAAAATGAAAAAAAAATTCAACAGGTGGAACAAAAGATGTCTATTTGAAAGAAAAAGTTGTGCAAATAAATTTTAAGATAATGAGGTTCACATTCTTATCTGTAGTATGTCAGCTTGCTCCTTCTTTGTTCATTGAAAATGATTTTGAAGATACACTGACACTCTGGGACACTTTAATCGTTTTTCTTTTCTACTACTTTTGGTGCTGAAATGACTGCTTTTCTTTGTGTCTTTTTATTTCATTTTAGTTTTGTCATATGTTCAAAGTATGTTGAGGTTTTAGAAAGCTTCATCTACTATAACGGCCCAACTTATGCTCTTCTCATTTCGACTGCAGAAAGAATGACAAGTTGGAGTAAAGCTTCATCTCCAGGTCCAGTTACTGATTTGTTTTTTCCAACAATTCTATTTATTTTATATATTATAACATTGCAATAACATTCTCCCTAGACAATAATAGTCTATAAGAGATCAATATCATTTTTTATTTTTAGTAGATATTTTCTTATTTACATTTCAAATGCTATCCCAAACGTCCTCTATACCCTCCCCCCCACCTTGCTCCCCTCCCCACCCACTCCCACTTCTTAGCCCTGGCATTTCCCTGTACTGAGGCATATAAAGTTTGCTAGACCAAGGGGCCTCTCTTCTCATTGATGGCCAACACTGCCATCTTCTACTACATATGCAGCTAGAGACACTAGCTCTGGGGGTACTGGGTAGTTCATATTGTTGTTCCACCTATAGGGTTGCAGACCCCTTCAGCTCCTTGGGTAATTTCTCTAGCTCCTCCATTGGGAGCCCTGTGTTCCATCCTATAGATGACTGTGAGACTCCACTTCTGTATTTGCCAGGCACTGGCATAGTCTCACAGGAGACAGCTATATCAGGGTCCTTTCAGCAAAATCTTGCTGGCATAGGCAATAGTGTCTGCTTTGGTGCCTGATTATGGGATGGCTCATAAAATTGCAAAGCTTCTGTAGGGCAAAAGATACTGTCAATAAGACAAAAAGGCCACCAACAGATTGGAAAAGAATTTTTACCAATCCTAAATCTGATAGGGGACTAATATTCAACATATGTCTCAGTGCAGGGGAACTCCAGGGCCTGAAAGTGGGAGTGGGTGGGGGGGGAGGGGGGAGGGTGTGGGGGACTTTTGGGATAGCACTGGAGATGTGAATGAAGAAAGTACCTAATAAAAATAAATAAATAAAGACTAAAAATATTTTTAAAATGGGATACAGAGCTAAACAAAGTATTCTCAACTGAGGAATACTAAAGGGCTGAGAAGCACTTGAAAAAATGTTCAACATCCTTAATCATCAAGGAAATGCAAATCAAAACAACCCTGAGATTCCACCTCACACCAGTCAGAATGGCTATGATAAAAAATTTAGGTGACAGACGATGCTGCCGAGGATGTGGAGAGAGAGGAACACTCCTCCATTGCTGGTGCGACTACAAGCTGTTACAACCACTCTGGAAATTGGTCTGGTGATTCCTCAGAAAATTGGACATAGTACTACCGGTAGATTCAGCAATACCTCTCCTAGGCATATGCCCAGAAGATGTTCCAACTGGTAATAAGGACACATGCTCCACTATGTTCATATCAGCCTTATTTATAATAGCCAGAAGCTGGAAAGAACCCAGATGCCCCTCAACAGAGGAATGGATACAGAAAATGTGGTACATTTACACAATGGAATACTGCTCAGCTGTTAAAAACAATGAATTTATGAAATTCTTGGGCAAATGGATGTATCTGGAGGATATCATCCTGAGTGAGGCAATCCAATCACAAAAGAAGTCACTTGATATGCACTGACTGATAAGTGGATATTTGCTCAGAAACTTAGAATACCCAAGATACAATTTCCAAAAAACAAGAAAACCAAGAAGAGGGAAGACCAATGCATGGATACTTTGTTCCTCCCTAGAATAGGGAATAAAATACCCATGGAAGGAGTTGCAGAGACAAAGTTTGGAGCTATGATGAAAGGATGGACAATCCAGAGACTGCCCCACCCAGAGTTCAATATCAATTAACCTCAATTCAGTAGTGAATGATGAATCAGCAATCATTAAAACATTAAGAAATATTCAGTCTTCTTGAACCTTTAGACAGATTCCAAATAGAGGAGTCTTAGTCTTTCAACAGAAGAAAACATGTAAACTTTCCTTCATCTTGAAATAGATCCAAATGGGACACCCAACCTGAGTCTTAAAATGTGAACCCAATGGGGTAGTTGTTGCCTTTGGAAAAGGGGGATAACTGATCATAGGTGAAGTGAAAGTGGAGGAGAAATGTGGGAACACAAAGCTGTAAATGGTAGTGAAATGATGTGAACTGGACTACAGGGCAATGAAAGGGTTAACCAGAATGAATTGTGCATAAAGAGTGTCTTAGTCAGGGTTTCTATTCCTGCACAAACATCATGACCAAGAAGCAAGTTGGGGAGGAAAGGGTTTATTCAGCTTACATTTCCACATTGTTGTTCATCACTGAAAGAAATCAGGACTGGAACTCAAGCAGGTCAGGGAGCAGTAGTTGATGCAGAGGCCATGGAGGAATAATCTTTACTGGCTTGCTTCTCCTGGCTTCTCAGCCTGCTCTCTTATAGAACCCAAGACTACTGGCCCAGAGATGGTCCCACCCACAAAGTTCCTTTCCCTTTTGATCTCTAATTGAGTAAATGTCTTACAGCTGGATCTCATGGAGGCATTTCCTCAACTGAAGCTCCTTTCTGTCTGAAAACTCCAGGTGTGTCAAGTTGACACAAAACTAGCCAGTACAAAGAGCTACATGGGAAACTATGATCTTGCAAACCATGTAAAAAGAAAGTTATAGTAGATAATGAATACTATGAAAAGAAAGAGGGAGAGGATTGTCGAGAGCTAAAGATTAAGTGGAAATGGGGCCAGTGGAGAATTAAGAGATAGAGGCTAAATTAACGTAAGCCAAAAGTTGACATGAGTTTTTAAAGCTAATTAATGTATTTTAAAAGAGGTGTTTGAACAGAGATATCCCACACGGACAAACATTATTACTTTCAGAAGACATAGTTTATTAAAAATGCATCTCAATGAGAGGCACAGGTTAAATTCCTACAGGTTATTGGTTCAGGAGAGCATGGAGGCACACTAAAGAAGACAGGCTCTTGTACTTAGTTACCCATTGTAACTAGATGGCAGTATCAGGCTGCTCAGTGACACCACTCCTTATGATTTTAGAACATAGGTAAATCAGCCTTGAGCTGATCATAATATTCTCTCCTGGTTGTCTATAGTGAATAGTCCTAGAAATTTTTAGACAAGGTGCAAGGTTAAAGTAATAATAATAATAATAATAATAATAATAATGGTTTTGTCCATTGTTGTATCCTGCATTCCATAATAATGACCTTCTAAACAAGGTGTACCTGGTACCATAGTATTAGGACTGTTGGTGAGATTTAAGACATACTCAGAGCAGGGAATTTATGTCTGGTATTGTACCATGGTTAAAACCACTATAGATGCCATTGGCCCTAGAAGAGCCAATCAATGTTTATCCAAGTGCCCATACTGTCAGACCACTTTTTAAAATGTTTATGTTGGGCTGGAGAGGTGGCTCATCAGTAAAGAGCACAGGCTGCTCTTCTATAAGACTCCTGAGTTCAAACCTTCGCAACCACATGGTGGCTCATCACTATCTGTAGTGGGATTCAATGTTCTTTTCTGGTGTGCATGATGTCAGGGTACTCATACACATAAAATAAATAAGTAAATCTTTAAAAATGTTTATGCTGATACCTACAGGTTTGTGCTGCTTTCAGCCTTGGTCATATGTTTCTTATTTCAGAGAGTAATGGGTAATAACTTATCAAAGTGCTTAAAATTGCAGACTGTGATTATGCAACCATGGGTAGAACTCAAATCAATCCCTAGGTTCACAGAACATCACAGAAGAGATGCAGGAAGAATATGAGAGCAGGTAGATGCAGAGGATTATTATAAAAGTTTGGTCCTAGGAATAACATGGCTGTTATAAATGAACTCACAGAGGCTTGCAGAAACCCTTAATGAGGACAAGAAAGTTATTAATTCCAGCATGGAAAATGGGACCATCCTACTGCTCTTTTCTTAGCTAAAGAGTAAATGACAACTGATGGCCAAGTTTACTTTTCTCTTGTGACACTGATTGGCATATTGCCTATCTTCAGTAGATAATGCCATACATAAGAATGTATAGGGAGGACTTACTGAACTTAATGAGTTATAATAAAAATATCAGACACAGAGTTTTGAAGGAGATAGGAGATATGTTGGGAGGGGGTAGATGAAGCTGGAAAGAGAAACTGATAGACAGATTTGTCCAAAATATATATTGCCTATGGGCTAAAATGCTGGCTTAGTGGTTAGGAGCACATACTGCACACATCTATACCATAGGAATAGAGTACACTATCCAGAACTTACATGTGGCCAGTGGCTCACAACTGCCTGTATCTCTATGTCCAGGAATATCTAACACTTCTCACCTCTTCAGACACATGGACTCTGTGCACATATATCACCCTACACATGGAAATTATAAAAATATATCTTAAATACATATTTAAATATATAAAATAAAAATTTTAAATAATTTATTTAATTTTATTATATGTATGTTTGCATGTTTTACATTGGTTCCACATATATTCTGTTAACTGAAGAAGTCGGGAGAAGGCATCATATACCCTGCAACCATGGTTACAGATAGTTAGCTGTAAGATATCATGTGGATGCTTGGAACTAAACCTGTGTCCTCAGCAAGAGCATGAAGTACTCTTTTCTGCTGAGCCATGCTTCCAGCCGCTAAAGAATTTTTTTAAATTGGGTTAAAATTATATACATTATTTGACAAATTATTTTTAAGTTGGATCTTTGAATGTCAAGGACTCATTAAAATGATAGACAAAGACCATTTCTAAAAATACTGCTAGTTTACTAATGGAAAACAAAAATAGATATATTTAAGTATCCTTAAATGATGAACAAGTTGGTACCATTAAGCATTCTAAAAAAGGGACCACTTTCTTACTGTATCTTTTTATAGCCAAATGCTTAAATAAATTATATCTCCTGGGCTTAGGTTTTCCAAAGTGTGAAAAAAAATCATTAATCAAGACCAAATTTACTTAATAACTTCAACTTTTTAAACATTAAAATAAATAAAAATTGTCTGTTTATCACACCTTATGATCAACTTTAGAAACTAAATTCAAAACAGTAAAATTTGTAACAGAAAAGAACTATAAAATGAGCAACTATTTCTAACTAAAATATAACTTCCATGATTATGATACTAAAACAAGAAAAGTTGTAAACAATTCTTGATCCATGTTGCTTTGTGATAAAATATGGTTACTAGGTATAAAATACTAAAAACTCAGATTATTCAGAAATCTATTCTGCCTTGCAAAATAATTACTATTTGAAAAAGGATAAAATAAATACTTTTATGGCAATTAAGAGCAAAAGAAGAGACAACCTTTACCAGATATGAAGTTGTGGGTAGCATAGGAATGGTCATACCTTATCATTAATACCATCCTGAACAAAGATTGATACAACAGCATTGATTTTTATACTACATCAGATCTGGTAGTTCATTAATACAAGAGACATTTTTTTAAACATTTTCTCAGAATGTAATACACACACACACACACACACACACACACACACACACACACACACATGTTCTCTGTGCCTAATGTTAACATTTTCAGTTAAAAAGAAAAACTTCAGTTCATTTTTCTTTTTTCCCTCATTTCCTTACATTCCATCTTCTTGCATAACTCACTGAACAATCTTTTGTGGCCAGGCATTGCTCTCCCACCGCTTTCACTCTATTGTTACCCCTGCATCTTTTGGGAACTGTGAGTGAAACCTAACACCTTAAGACATGAAAGTTTCTGGCATGGCCTTAGTTCCACTGACACATGGAGGTTCCAGAATCTGCACATAATTTTATTGAGTTAAAGATCTACCAATATATTCAGTTGTGTGTGTGTGTGTGTGTGTGTGTGTGTGTGTGTGTGTGTGTGTGTGTGTTTTGTCTTATGCCATGTTTGTTTTGAAGTAGGAATTCTATCCAGTAGCAGATGGGAATAATAAGCATAGTAAAGTTATATTTTATGCTTCCTTGCTGTATAACCTCTTCCCAGATGCATTATTTAATTTACAATCTTGCCTGGCTGTCATGCAAGAGAAGACACATCTTCAAACAAATTAAAATATCCATTATACTCTTCCAAATAAACAAAGGCCAATTTCAAGATGTCATTTAATAACTGAATAGATTCACTGTGATATATCAAGACTATAGGTTATTTTCACCACTGAATAGCCATAATCTACTAAGTTTTAAACAGACATGAAAGCAATTGTTGCATAATATTATGTGAAAATAAGACTATTCTGTATACTCTATGATTGCATCTATACCATATACTGGGGAAAATAGCTACAGAAAAGAGTATAACTGTTAAAGATTTGGTAGGAGTGAGATGAATTTAATTAACTAAAAATAGAGGAGTGTTGGGCAGTGAGACTACAGTGTGTAATATTAGCATAATACATACATGCTATCTGGCATTTGTCCAGACTCAGAGTATATAACTCCAGCCGTAAGTCTACTATAAAATATGACATTTGTGTGATGTGGTATGCTAATATAGGTTTATCAATTTGTGAAGTCAAGAACAGAATGTCTTTAAGAGACACAAGAGGCATCTCTCTGTGCTCTACTTTAATCTTGCTATTATACTAAAATGACCCTAAAATTTAAGTATCAAAAGAATGGTAAAAGTCCATTTTTTTTCTTTCTGACTGCCCTTAGCTCATATTTTCTACATCCTGGCTACCTACAAATCTGCTTGCGGATGCACATCAGAGATTCCATAGACTATTTGATTTTTCTCAGGTGAATTTCTCTTTCTCTCTCTCTCTCTCTCTCTCTCTCTCTCTCTCACACACACACACACACACACACACACACACACGCACGCACGCACGCACACGCACATACACACAGATATCTGGGTATTTTCTTAAGACCCAAGGACAGTCTAGGAGAATGACTACCAAACAGTGACTTGAAAGTAAAATTAGACTTAACCTATCACCTGTCTTCTTTGGTAACTGCCATCTTCTCTCATGTCCTGATGTTGTCATTAGCACAGAGGACATAGAGGAATATATGTGTGTACACTTGAAGTATGACTTTAAAGCAAAAGTAAAAACTAAATAGATCAATGAGCAAGAAGTTGCCTTGAACAAGGTCATTTCAATTTGGTTAAATATATTAAACCATTTAATATACGACTTTGTAGAACTTAATTTGTTGAAGTAATTCTTTTGATCATTCTACTAAAAAAGAGAAAAACACGCCACAGATTCTTTTAATGAATAAGGTCATATGTGAAAGCAGATTAACTGCCAAGTCTAATTGATCACTAATAAACCTTGGTTTCATTTTTTTTAAAGTGTTTTTATAGAATGTAGTAAATAATTTTTCTTTCCTATCATAGCCCAGGAACCAGATGCCAATGGATTCAGCTCTGGAAATACGTTTATTCTTTTCAGGACAAGGTATGGTTTTGCACTTGTTCAGTAGGCCTTAATCCCATTGGCTATGAGGAGAACCAAAAGGACACCTGAAAGAAACCGGAAGTAAGAAAGTAAGAGTGGGTAATGTTATATAATTCTTTCTCATTGGAAAATATATTTTTAAAATGAAAATAAATAAATAAATAAATAAATAAATAAATAAACCAAGCTGGGTGGTGTTGGGTCACACCTTTAATCCCAGCACTTGGGAGGCAGAGGCAGGCAGATTTCTGGGTTTGAGGCCAGCCTGGTCTACAAAGTGAGTTTCAGGACAGCCAGGCTTACACAGAGAAAACCTGTCTCGAAAAAACCAAAAAAACCCAAATAAACAAAAAAAGCCTTGCTGGTGCCTTGCTTCAGCTGGGAAAGAGCTGAGGTGGGACAGAGTTGGACAGAGGCTAAAGACTGATGATCTCTGGGCTTGCTATCTGTACTTTAGTAAGTGCTGATTTCTTTCTCCATATATCTACCTTACTATTTTGTGTTAATGTGCACTTATTTCATATGATCCCTCACTCAAGGATCTCTTGCTGGCCATGTGAGACACTAGGGACTTATTAACTCTCTGTGAACCAGAAAGAAAAGAAGGGAAATAGCAAAAAAAAAATTTAAGGTATTTATTTCATTTACATTTCCAAGGCTATCCCAAAAGTCCCCCACATGCTCCCCCACCCACTCCCCCAACCACCAACTCCCACTTCTTGGCCCTGGCGTTCCCCTGTACTAAAGCATATAAAGTTTGCACGATCAAGGGGCCTCTCATTTCACTTATGGTCGACTAGGCCATCTTCTGATACATATGCAGCTAGAGACATGAGCTCCCGAGGTACTGGTTAGTTCATATTGTTGTTCCACCTATAGGGTTGCAGATCCCTTTAGCTCCTTGGGTACTTTTTCTAGCTCCTCCATTGGGGGCCCTGTGAACCATCCAATAGCTGACTGTGAGTATCCACTTCTGTGTTTGTTAGGCCCCGGCATAGTCTCACAAGAGACAGCTATATCTGGGTCCTTTCAGCAAAATCTTGTTAGTGTATGCAATAGTGTCAGCGTTTGGAAGCTGATTATGGGATGGATCCCCGGATATGGCAGTCTCTAGATGGTCCATCCTTTCGTCTCCGCTCCAAACTTTGTCTCTGTAACTCCTTCCATGGGTGTTTTGTTCTCAATTCTAAGAAGGGGCAAAGTGTCCACACTTTGGTCTTCGTTCTTCTTGAGTTTCATGTGTTTAGCAAATTGTATCTTATATCTTGGGTAGCCTAAGTTTCTAGGCTAATATCCACTTATCAGTGAGTACATATTGTCTGAGTTCCTTTGTGATTGGGTTACCTCACTCAGGATGATGCCTTCAAGGTCCATCCATTTGCCTAGTAATTTCATAAATTCATTCTTTTTAATAGCTGAGTAGTACTCCATTGTGTTAAATGTACCACATTTTCTGTATCCATTCCTCTGTTGAGGGGCATCTGGGTTCTTTGCAGCTTCTGGCTATTATAAATAAGGCTGCTATGAACATAGGAGAGGTATTGAGAGATCCTCCAGTAATACTATGTCCAATTTTCTGAGTAACCGCCAGACTGATTATACAGACGATATTCACACACACCCATCATACACACACACACACACACACACACACACACACACACACACACATATACACACACACACACACACACACACATTCATACACACACACACACACACACACACACACACACACACACACACACACATTCTGGTTAGACCCGACCATGTGTCTCATCAACTCCATAAGTGTTTATGCATACTTCCACACACATACCTATACTTACACATGGACACACACATTTGGTGTATGGAGCCAAATACCCCTGAACAAGTTTTATTGAGCAATCCCCTGCACAGAAAGAAAATACTCATCTCTGGACTGAAAAGAAACTCCAACCCTTATTGCTCAGAGAAAGAAAAAGCTTCTACCTTTTTATTACTGAAAGTAATGAAAAGTTCCTAAGTAAGAAGGGAAAAGAAAAAAAAAAAACCCTTTATCTCTATTGGTGAGAGAAAGAAAGACAAAGAAAAAACTTTTTCCTCTTCATTGCTGAAAAAAAAATTTTCCCCTTCTTATTCTTATTTCTTATTATGTCTCAAGATAAATGATCACATGGTTGTCCAACCATTGTTTTACCAAAAGTTCATAGCAAGTTTAAAGCATAAATTAAAATCATAAATCAAATAAATAGTTACAGTAGGAATGTTTACACGTGTTTCCATTAAGATTAGTACCTAAGTAAACATTCATAATCAATCTTCTAGATCCATACGTTCATTAACAGTAATTCACATGTCATAAGTTAGCACAGTTTTGTCAAGAGGAAAATCACCCACCTTGCATCTCATTTGTTTTCAAGTTTTGTATAGGTAAATCCAGTCAAATTTTTAATTTCTGTCCTTTCACTTACAATAAATTGTCTATTCCCAGTTTATGACCTTTTAGTTATCAGAAAATAGTTTCACAGCAAGCCTAGAAGAAATGTTTTCCCTGATCATAAATTTGTTCCAAGCATGCTTTCTTATCCTAGTGCAACTAGCCTATGACACATGAATGTTTACAGAGCACTAATTGCAGCATTCATACTATACAGGGCTCAAAATTACTTGTACAGTTTTCAGAATTCTGTAGAATCGTTACTAGGACATTATCAATTTGTCTATACACCATTACTAAAAGAGAGTACATCTTTATTGATCACAGAAAATCTGTTCAATAGGGTGGACTAACACCCAGGATTCATTAGAGTGTTTAATAATGAAAGGAAAGGCATTTCCACAACACGAATCAGTCCTAAGATGAGATCTCTGAAGGTTCTGCAATTCAGTTTACTGATCATATCCAGGCAAAATGATGGGTCATCTACAGAAAGGTCACTTTTATGCATTTATGCATCCTTTCCTAGATGGCACCCGACAAAGCCTATATCATATTTGAAAATTATAAAAAAATTAGCTTCTTCCGTTTTCATAGCTCCTATAACACACTTACATTCATGATTATTTCTTTATGATATATATATATTTTTTTTTTTTTTTTTTTTTTGGTTTTTCGAGACAGGGTTTCTCTGTATAGCCCTGACTGTCCTGGACCTCACTTTGTAGACCAGGCTGGCCTTGAACTCAGAAATCTGCCTGCCTCTGCCTCCCGAGTGCTGGGATTAAAGGTGTGCTCCACCACGCCCGGGGATATATATTATTTTCATATCCTATCTAGACACTGTTTTGCTGCTATTTCCTGTTGTTTACTTCTTTAATAATTGATAAGATTTTTATTAAATAACCAAATTTCTATCTTTATTTCATTAGTTTAAATATGCCCAACATTTTCTCAAAATAGACTTTCACATATACAAATATTAAACTTCTTTGCAATATAGCATGGCTGGAAAATGTTCTTGTGAATTGACTGCATGTCTTCCAAAACTGCACTTTGCACTCCATTGACTTAATTAAACTGCTTAAACATCAGACTTATGCCTAATGGTGTCAATCACTCTTTTTATCTTTCTCTTTAATGTTATACTAGTGCTGAGATAGTCCCATTCTCTTTCCAGTCCTAGAGAATGCCTGTTCTTTCCTTGCTGTTCTTGTTGTTAAGTTTTAAATTTTCAATTTAAGTATAATCACATCATTTCTGTCTTCCCTTTGCTCCTCCTATTTCCCATGCCCCACCATCTCATTCCCTCTAAAATTCATGACCTTTATATTATTTATATTATTTATATTCATTGCCTTTATATTATTTGGTTTGTTATAAATATACATGAATCAATATAGAAATAAAACCTGCCTTGTCTCTTCACTATTGCTTTTGTGAATATGATTTCTGGGCTTGACCAGAATTATTTAGTATTGGATAACTGCTTTGGGAGTTCATTGGGTTTGTGTCTTTGAAAGACTAATTTGCCCCTCTAAGTAGTTCTCATTAGTTTGCTGTAGTTCTTTGTCCTTGTGACATTTGCCCTTTCCACATTGGAATTTCTGTTGCAATTGAAATGAATGTTCACATATTTGTTAGATGCCATACTGTTGAGGTACCATGGATGTAGCTGTCTTGACTTCTCTAGAAGACAAAAATGTTACCCCATACTCCGTGAACCTCTGGCTCTTTCAATCATCCTCCCTTTATTTGTACTGTTCCCTGAGTTTTATGTTCAAACATTGTGTCGTATAAGTATTCATTGGTTTTGGGCTCCACACAATCATTTTTCCACACAGCAGTTGTGGTTTTGCCTTATGATCTCTGCCTGCTTCAAAGAGATTATTTGATGACAGGTGACATCTACTCTTGTATCTGAAGATAAGGAAGGTGTTTTAAAGTCTTGGGTATCCAATACATGGTCATGTTAACAGGCACACTACAGCCGAACTTCACAGACCATCTGCCCATCCATTCTTTGTAACTCAGGTTTGTCAGGAAATATACTGCTTGTACTCATGTAGCCTGACAAGCCTTTGACTGCTTTCACTTACAGGATGGTACTATTAAACTGAAATATTCTGTCCATTCCAACTTTCAAGATATAGTCAAAATTAGGATGCATGCAAAATGAGACCCAACCTAAGAGTATGCCTTTGAAAGACAGCAAAATCATTCCTGCCAGTTTTAATATCAACCTTCAGCAAAGCCCATGCTTCCTACTGCTCCAGCTGTATGTATGTACGGCTGGGGCTTATTAGATTATTTCTTTTGAAAATTTTCTTTTTTATGGCTATAAATTTAATCTGAAAACCAAGTAGGCAGAGAAGAATTGATAGACACTGGAGTCAAATAATACTTGAAGTGAGAATTACCCATCAATTGCGATTTTTGTTTTCAAAACAGTAATTTTCTTTGGTTTCAGATAACTCAGGTTGGAATTTAACTTGAAGCTGAAAACATTTATATCATAAAAGATCTAGATTCCTATAGACATAAATAAACCTCTAACAGATCACAGCTCCACACTAGTTCACAGGCTGTTCCAGATAGCTTGGCCACCTCATGTCACAATATAACTATCATAAATGAATCTCTCTGCCATTAAGTCACTCCGTCCACACCCATCCGGAGATAGCCCTGGTAGTTTGAACAAATTTTACTTTTCCACACATGGAGTGAGTTCAGTGCTTTCTATATATCGTGTCTTACATTTGGAAGAAAAAGTTCCAGGGGTGAGGGAAATATTCCATATACATATTCTTTTTGCAAAACACATGCTAATAAGGCTTCTGAAATACACCTTAGCAATCGTTGTCTGAAATATTCTTATATGCACAGTCAAGAGAACAAATTAATAGAACAACAAACAGTAAGTTAGAAGACTCAACATTTTTTGCATTTGCCATTTAAAACCTTATCGTTAGTGCCATAAATTTTATTTAACAAAATTTATATATTCTGTGGTTAAGCCTAATTATGGTCCAGAGAGATTTCTTCTTTCAGAGGACCCACATTTGGCTCCTGGCTGTCTCGCTCTACCTGTAACAACAGCTCCAGGGCATATGATGCCTTCTTCTGGATCCTGTGGGCACTCACACTCATAAGGACATAAATACATGTACAGATACATACACCAATGGGAATTAAAAATTAAAATAAATATTTTAAACATTAATTTAACCTATGCATATGTATGCATATATGTGTATACTACATATGCATATAATTTGCTTTGAAGGTCACCTAGTATTCCTTCTGAGTACAATGAAAACGGTATACACTCTTACCATGATTTAACTACAAATAAGATATCTACCTTCTTGGTGAAGCATCCTTGATTCAGAATTCCAGCATTCTCCAAAATACAATGACATTGAATATATATAATTAGGAATTTGAAAAGCTGAGCTCAATTATTCTCCTCAGTGTGAGTTACAAACAGAACTTCCCAGGGTTCATTTCTATGAACGCCATTCTGTTCAGCCACAATATCAAAAGAGGATTAAAACCTGAATGATATCAGGAATGGAGCAGACTTGTGCTGAGGGAGCTCTCAGAACAGTAGCACTAGAAAAGACAGCCCTGATAAAAATTATTGTAAGATTTTCTAGGAACTTTAAGCTTGAAACATAAAAATCTGAGATTCTATCAAATAGGAAAGAAGGGTGGTGATTTAAAAAAAAATGAAACAACAACAAAAACCAAACAAACAAGCTTTTTACTTATATTTGCTGAGACTTTGCCCTATCAAATTATCCTAGCTCAAGCTTTGTTACCATTTTCTGTCCAGACTAGAAATGACAATCTCTTATTTTCTAAAATTTAGTGCAGAGTCAAAATATAGGTGCACCATTTATTAACCTGACTTAACTGCAATTCTAAAAAAGCAAAGAGCTCATAAAACAGCATGCTTAAAATTATGAATCCGGTGTTACCAGGTACTTTTTCTATCCCCGAGGGTGTGTGAGAACATCCTGCCTCTGTTGATAAAATAAAGATTGCATTTGCCACTGACGCTTCACAAGGGAAAGAGGGTTTCCAGAAATAGTGAAGCAGAAAGAAGCGGCTCTCGCTACAGCTCTGAAGTGTCTGCTCTCAAGGCCTTTCCACTCAGGTGCTCTGCCATTAACCAGCCAGTTGCCTGAGATACACAGTTACCTTGAACTGTCTGCCCCTGGCTGAGACTCACAAGTGCTGATGTGTTCATTAGAAGGCCCATGACAAATACACAGGCAAGTCACTAAGAACAATGAAGAACCAACTAAGCAGTAGGTATGAATCTGTCTTCTATAACCCAGTGGCACTTGCAAAACAGAATTTTATATGTTCTGTGTTCTGTTTCCCCTATGCATCAAAAAGGCATTTCAATTCTTCCTATTGTCTTTCAGGAGTGTTGAGTCAAGTTCATGAATATAACAAGGGTTTATAATCATATTGTCCAACTACTTTTCTTTCAAATGCAAGCCTACACTCACTCACATGTTTGACAGCATGCACTAAAAAAATTACATAGCTGCCTTGACATTTTCATGATTGTGGAAGATTATAATATTGTATTAAAATATTTCTTTCTGTTCTATGTAAAATTATTATTCTTACTTTGATATCATCAGACCTGGCGTGTATACAGCGTGACTTGTGGCAAACTGCACCTTGAGGATAAAGTTTAACTCACCACAACTAAACCAGCTTTGTCTGCCAGTCGTGCCGTACTGATAACTTCTCATTTGCTGTGATAAAACACCATGACCAAAGGCAACTTGGGAAAAATGAGTTCATTTTGACTTATGGTTTCAGAGGGATAAGATTTCATCAGGGCAGGGAAGTATAGCAATGTGTGGCAACCAGGGCTGTCCAGGAAGCTGAGTGATTACATATTCAACCACAAGCAAGAAGCAGAGATACAGAATTGCAAGTATGGCAAGGTTATGGACTGTACTGGCCTGTCCTCAACGACATACTTCCTCCAGCAAGGCTGCTCTGTCTTTCTGAACTGTATCAACAACTGATGTTTGGGTGTTGAAGTTAGAGTTTGGGGGACATTCTCATTCAAACTACTGTATGTGTTAACATGGGAAACTATGAAAAGAAAGGGAATTTTGAGTTCTAAGGCAGGTGTTTGACAGCTAGCATTTTTCTTCTTTTAGCAAGACTATGGATAAAATACTCAGTAGGTCTTAATACAAAAATGAAAGCACGGTGTGCCTGTGACTGTCACATAACATGAAAGTAGAGAAAGAAACAGTGTGTGTTATCATAACTCACTGTTTGCAGCCATTTGTTTACACACACACACACACACACACACACACACACACACACACACACACACACACACAGTCTTTAACACTAGGAATGATTTTCTACTTTAGAGTCAGGTTAAAGTTACATTTTATATTTTATACTTCCACTGTAAGAAGTATCTATGTTTTTACTTCTTCATCTCCCTGAATAACAATATTAAGAAATATAGAACTTGTGTTCTAAATTTTAATGTAGAATATCGTAAACTGGTCCTAGATTGTGTTTATAAAGAATGGAGCCAAAAAGTATTGCATACATTTCAAACAGTACAGGATATATTAGAATGGTGTCATCATATTAGCTGTCAATAAACAGTTCCTGGGGTAAAAACTATTTAATTGGGGATCATTGAAAAAATCTATCCCGATAAATCATAAAAGAAAATTTAAAATAACTCTCACGTTCTAAATTTATCCATAAACATTGTAATCGACAAATAAATGAGTCAAAGCTAAAGTTTTGTACAACACATCACTTTTACAATTGAGTCACCCAATGTATATCTGTAGAAAGCAAAATATCCCTGAAAGAACTGACACATCATTTCGAGAAATGTCAAGTTAGTGAAGGAGCTGAAAGCCCACAGGCTGCCCTGCTTTTTCTGGCAAGACATTGCAGGCACCATCCTGCTTGAACTGGCCCATCCTTTCGCAGAGAGGCGAGGCTTCCTGCTGATGATTCTGATTGCTCTCTGGTCATTGATTTAAATGCAAAAGGAACTGAACCCGCTTTTTGCTTGCAGTTAAAGCTTGCCTGTGGTTTCTAGGTATGCCCAACTCTGACAGCTCTTTTTAATCTTCTGCAGGTGATAAGAGGGGACAAACACAGGAAGGAGACAGTGCCATCACCTCACTGATTGAACTGAGAAGTCAGAAAATCATGGAGACACAAATTTCATCTTGGTTTTACTTCTACTGTCAGCCTCTGTCACCAGGATGCATCAGAATTGTCCTATAGTGCCAGCAGCTTCCAGGGCCAGTCCCTATGAAGGATGGAAGGAGTACTCCTTCATGTTGATGTGTTTCATTGTGGCGACTTCCACACCATTCTTAATGCGCCCTCAGTGTACTAGTTCCTCCAATAGCAACCTCTACCTACACACTCACATACACTGCTTTTAATTTGTTCAGTTTTTAGCAGGAAATGATAAAGTCAATCATTTCAAAGTCACTTTTGCTTCAGCCATAAATATAGATCACATACACTGTATTAATTCATGACAGAATGATTTAGATAATAGAATGAAAATGACAGAGGGACCATATTAAGAAATGTAGTATGAAGATGCTCTTTAAGTTCAGATCTTTAATAGAGCATAGCAAAAGATCCAATCATAATATATTGTTTATACCTTGACAGAATGTACAATATATTTTAATAAATACATGGTAAACATATTAATATTAACTTATATGTACACATCAGCCAAATAAATTTTTACAGATGAACAAAATAATCTTGGTATTAATGGAACATTCCTGTTTTGATCAATATTAGAAAACATTCATTAAACTAATATAAAATGAGGAGATCTGGGGGTTTATTTTACCAGAATGATAATAGAGTACTGCATAGTTTCTTTGATTTTAATGTCTTTGTAGCAATTTGTATGTCTGCTCAAATTTGATTTGATTTTCTAATCAATGCAAGAATTTCTTATAATAATTAATTCTTAAAACAGGACCATTCTTAAAATTAATACACACTACAGCAAAAAATAATCTATTTTAAAAAATGGTTGTGGGCATAGATTTTCTCTAAACCTACTTTATTTAGGGTTATTGAACACTTCAACCTCCCTCCTAGCCCACTGACCACGGGTTGGGGAAAAAAGAAGGATTATAGGAAAATGGAATTGTGAATTTCTTTAGTAGTAGTTCTTTGAGGCGATCCCACTCTTATCAGGAGACCAGCAGTCCAGTTCAATAGCAAACACTGAACAGTAGAGTGGCACAATCCAGCGGAAATGGCAAGACTGCATCCAGTCATCACACATCAGCAGAAGTGGCAAAAATCAACTGGGACACCACAAGAAGTGTTTTTCTCTATGACGTGAAGAACCACGAAGACCACGGAAGCTCAAGGAAGACCAACAAAATGTTGTATAGAGTCACAGTGCAAAAGTGACCTCTTTTGGGGTTCCATTTATATTCTTTCCAAATGTCACATGTCATCTCAGTGTCTGCTTTAACAAAACATCCCCTTAAGTATCTGCTTCAGTAAAACATCCTGTCACAAGACAGCTTCCAGAAAATAACATCTCTTGACACAACTGTGTTTCCAAAGAAATGAGAAATTTCCATTTCAATTAGTTGTGCAAAAATTATGTAGAAATGTTGTTACATCAAAATAAAACCAATAGCGACCATCACATACTATCTTCTTTGAAAATTGTATGGATCAGGGCTGGTGAAGTAGGAAAGATATTGGCATCAAACCTGATGACCTGACTTTGCTACCCTAAAACACAAAGGTAGAAAGCTCATTTCTGCAGGCTTCCCCTAGATTTTATGTGCACGATGCATACCCTTATTCCGGGAAATAAATTATATAAAAATACATGGAGTTAAAAAAGAAGTTTACTTTTAATCTATATTGCATTATTTTGGGTAAAATCTCAATTATTATGTCTTATATATAGTGGTTATAATGAACACTACATTTATTTTTCTGATTAAAAATTATAAATTATATTATTTCAATGCACTATTTATAATGAAGTGCAAAATGAAACAAGTTTACCATCTTTTTCTATCAATGAAGTTCCTCAAGAGAACCCCAATAATGTACTAAACAATAATAGGTATTAAATTTCAATCAGCATAAACCGCTTTAAAATATGCAACTATAGTAGATTCTGAAAGACTAACAGTCTGTATCATTAAACAGCAATTATATTTTCATTGTATATGGTTCAGAGTCAGGAAAAGCTCTGATTTAATTTTCCATTTATATTTAATCAGTTAACATCTTATTTGAGCTGTCTCTGTGTGCCTGTGTGTTGGACTATCTATACAGAGAAAGCAGAACTGTACAACTCTGAAGACTAGGAGAAGTGCAGGCACTTAGGAGCTTTTTTATTTATGTTTACTTGTCTTAAGGGGGCAGCAAAGGCACACAAAGCATTTGATAATATTAAATTCATCTTCTGTGCCCCAATCTTAAATTAAATGCAAACATTTATGTGATAATAGAAGTAAAAGGCGGAGATGTTTCTGATGCCGGTCATAATATGTGCAAAGTCCAGCAGAAAGACTGGTTTTTTTCCTGGCATTTATGAATGACATACGATTTTGTCTTTCTTTGATGTATTTGTTATGTGTCACAGCAGAATAGTTAGATATGTGTAAAGTTGTTATTGCTACTGCAAACTGAGACTGCAAAGAATATTCTCTAAAGCATAGCTCAGCTGTGTTTGTCCTATTTAGTTATTGCCAAAGTCCGAGCTTTGTAATATGTTAAAGATAAGATGCAAATGGTGTATGTGTTTTCCTATAAGAAATGAACTTCATTCTGACGTGTTGAGCTGTGAAGGGTTACTATTAATCTGATACAATTTGATTTCTGGATATTTTCCAGATTCTGTTCAAAGAAACATAAAATATGGTAGTTTATACAACTAGAAAATGGAACTTAAAATGTTCACTCTTTCAAAAGAAGTATTTCATTAAATTTTGTATTCTTTTGACATCATTGAATTAAAATCTACCATAACCCTGAGGGGTAGCATTGTAATGGATGGAATATTTTTTTTTAAATTAGACCTACACAGTCAAATCAAACACAAAGCTTAGTAATGAATAGAACTAGTGAAAGACTTAAGCTGTTATTATTATAATGTATTGTTATAGGTTCTACACATACTTCAAAGAATGTGTAATAACATAAGTTTGTTACAAGAATTTTAATTATAAGATTCATTAATGCTTACATGCATGTCTTCCAGATTTTATGATCTGAACATCAAACCCTAATCCATCTCAAGTAATGGGCTAAAAACTGTGCAGATGGAGGGTGGGCTATTTGAAATGAAATTACGTACCCCATCAGGTGAAATCCTATCACATGGTTTAAATGTATACATGAAGACTTCAACAAATTCTTGGCTATGTCCTACCAGAGCAGTTTCATAAATTTAAATAATTCTTGTAATATCAAGTTCTGTAACTTAATTGCTGCATGATTTTGACAAAGAAATTGACCTTCCATACAGGAATTATTAAAAACCAAACCAAACCAAACCAAACAAAAACAAAGCAACATAAATTATAGTAAAATATTAAGAACACAAGAAATAAATATTTAGACACCATTTAAACCAGAGAAAACTTTAAGCAATGTAAGCTTACAATAGAGAGTAGCTAAGTAATAGCTGGTATTTTCTTAATCTGGATGCTGTCTATATTTACCAGTTTGTTTTCAACAACTAGCTAATTAATAGCTAAATCCCATGTTAAAAATGTAGAACATAAAAACACATTGCATATTATAGTTCTTCGGTAAAGCAGATTTTATGGTTCTAGTTTTTGATATGGGAAATTGTTACCGATCACAAGGAATATCTAGCCTAAAATTATACCTATATCCTGCGGAGACTTCCTGGTATTAGTTTGTATTAAAATATGTTAATCAGTGTTATTAACACATAGAGTGTACAAAGGACCACTGGCTTCCCCAGTATGTAAAGGTCATTTATTGTATGTGTTTTCAACTTGGACACTCACCATACCATTTGCTGCTTTTCTCTTAGGATACAGGATCTTGACCAGTGGTTCTCAACCTTCTGCAGACTATGATATTGTGATAACTCCCAACCATAAATATTATTTTTGCTGCTTCTTCCTAACTGTAATTTTATTATTGTTATGAATCGATCATGGGAATATCTCATATAAGTATAACTGATATATGACTCCTGTGAAAGGGTCATTTGAATCCCAAAGGGGTCACCACCCATAGGATGTGAACCACTGATCCAGACAGATAAGATCAGTAAGAGAGATCACAATGTAAACACAAAATTGTAACAGAGCCGCAGAAGAAGAACCACAGGGCAAGAGCTAGAACTCTGAAAAAAAAAAAAAATCACAGTTGCCCATATGAGCCAGGTTAGTAGTAAATCCACTAGTGAGAGGAAACCAGTGTAAAGGAGCATGCATGAAGTCTCAGGAAGTGGGTCCTGTGAAAACAGGAAGTGTGTGTTTGGGTGAAACGGATTAAGGAGGAAAGGAACAGAATAGTGGAAGTAGCAAGCATCTCTGTAAACCTTGTCATTTTTGACTTATATCCAGGAACAACATCAGAGATACAAAAAAATAAAAATAAAAATATGGAACGATCAGGTTCGAAACGCATCTTACGTATTAGGATAGCGTCATATAGAAGGAGGGCTACGTGGCTGAAGCAGGGAGAGACTGAACAAGTTTGAAGGAGGAAAATAATGCACATGTTTGAAACTGAGAACAGACATTTAAGCGAGGAATGGAGACATGGAATCATCCATGGGTGAACTGGCTAAAATGAGTTCCATTACCTATAAAGCCTGGGATAGCGCTGGGATTTAGTGAACTCAGCACAGGTTCTCCTACCCTGTTACAGGCTAGCGGAGCAGTTGGCTACATTACTTTCCTTCTTTTCTTTTTAAAATCCTACACTGACTCTTTTTAATGCAAGAGAACAGAGGTTAATCTCGGGATTTCTTCTTCTTCTTCTTTTTCTTCAGCTGCAGTTACCTTCACGGGGTGATTCGGTGAAGCCAACTGGCCTTAGGCAGGACTCTTTGGATTCCTTTGCCTGACAACAGAAAGCTTCAAAATTCTCAGTTGAGCCTGTGAAGAACTTGTTCCAAATGTGTGACTGGTCACTTCTGCCTGCTGCTGCCAGTTCTAGGGCTGTCTTTAGAGCACTGATGGACAGGTTTCCTCAACTGTGTACTCATGACAGCAACCTGAAGGAAGAAAAAAAAATCTTCTGTGGACGGACAAAGGCTGCTAACTTGCAGAATCTCAGATTAGAACTTTATCAAATGTGCTATCAGACCATCTGTTTTCTTCCAAGACACATGAGGCAGTCATGCATCCTGAACACGCTCCTTAGACTGGCTTCACTTCCCATTAGCAAGTCAGTGTGTACTTACTGCAATGGGAGACGATTTCGTTGTGTATAAATGGCTTCACTCCATTGTTGTTGTGAGACAAACTATTTTCATTAATATCCACTATCTTTTAAACATGTACTTAGCGGTTACCAAAATTCAAAGTAGTATGGCCACCCTTGCTTCAAAATAAAAGAAGTAGATTTAACTGGAAGAAAGAAATTTGGGGAAAGAGAAAAATAGGAGCCGAATGGATTATTTTCAAATATTGTCTGTAATCATTATTGACACAGGAAATAGATTCTTAATTATTTTTATTCAGCATTATATATACAAACTACAAAGGGCCTCTCTCCTAGCATTGTGCAAGGCTGGGAGTGATTGGGTAATAATGGAATGTTCCTTCACTTGCTAATTATCCAACCAAGACAATGTGACTCAATGATCAATGGCAGTCACTTTGGAATTACTACATATGGCAAATTGAACCTTTTGTTTGTTTGTTTGTTTGTACAGTGGCGTTTAGTTGTTCAGGTCCATATACCAAAGTATTGAGAGCATCAGGTAAATTTAACATCTTTCTTGCTCTAATTGATCCTAAAGTAAGTAATTATGTTATCTATAAAGTCAGTTTGTTCTTTTCTCATTATTTATGGCATACAGTTATTTGTACAGGAGATATATGCCAATCTCAAACCCCTGGCAACATGCATGTTTGGTTAGAGCCCACTCTAAGGCAGAGCAAACTCTGCGGAAGAAAGAAAGAACTCTCTCTCTCTCTCTCTCTCTCTCTCTCTCTCTCTCTCTCTCTCTCTCTCTCTCTTCTTTGATTTCCCAGGAACAGGAGAACAGCCTAAATAGTTCTTTTTTTCACTGTTTGGTTTGTAAATCTATTTACTGGGAGCTTTCAATATTTCCGCTGCCGTCTTTTTGAGCTCCCACTTTTGCTTAATTAAGAGTTGCCAGGCTCCTTTCTTTTCTGCCTTTTAGAAGGAGACACGGTGTTTTCATTGTGCCTTTGTTCGGAGTTCTCAGATTCAGCAGCACATTGGGATTACCTGTGGAGACAAACAAACAAACAAAACAAAAGACAAAAACAAAAAAATAAACAAAAAATGTCACAATTTCCAGATTGGCTTCTCTAGCTTTTGACTTCATTGGTCTGAGGGAACTAGAGAAAAGTGTTTTCACAGACTCCCCAGCTGACCCTGCTTCATAAGTCTAACCATAGCTTTAAATTTGAGTCTTACTACAGGAAAAAATACTTAATACAACCTAATCTATATGGACTTTTATAAAAATATTGACTGTAAAATTAAGATTAAACATTTGGGGATTTAATGGTTCTATTGAAATTTGGAACTACAACTTAAAATTGAGTAAGATTAACAGCAAATTATTGTTAAATATGATCATTAAAGTCCTATAAATATGAACGTTTTGGCAAATTTCCAGTTTTGTAGTATTGTAGAAAGCAAAAACTAGATTATTTGGTTTACTGAAAGTCAGTGCAGTTAAGAAAGTGAACAGAAATAAGTTTCATTCAATAACTTGGATTTTACATCTTCAGATATATTAATGAAATGTTTTTGCAAAAGAAAATAATGTCAAGATTTATCTCGTACCTCCTATAGTAACGATTTTCAGAGATTACTCGTTATGTGACAGCAAAGCTACCAAGAATACTATTTTGAAACATCACACGCACATGTGCACGCGCGAGCACACACACACACACACACACACACACACACACATATGCTCCTGCATATTAGTTGTATATATATATGTTAATGAAATAGTTCCCCTTGGTTTATATAACCTTTGTGTTAGTAATTGTACTCAGTCTTGTGTCATATTGAAGATTAAATGTGTGTGCCCTACAATGATTTGTGTGCCATAGGTAAGAACCTTGTGTGGGATGACTGAAGAAGAGCAAAGGTTGGTGTTGATCATTAAGGAGAAGGAACTGATTTTCCACTCAGCCTTGAAGATCTCCTTTCTCTATCTAGCATCCTTAAACATCCTGTTTTATTTGTAACCTGGGGTGTCTGGCTGGCTGCCCAACCTCTATCTGAGACATTGAAGATTCCAAGAAGAAATAAAAAGATGTAGCCTGAAGAGTTTTTAAACATGCATTGTTGTATTGTCACCCTTATAGAAAAAACACATACAATGTTAATATTTCCTTCTATAGATGATAAGTTTTTCTGAGCATAATTTACATCCCAATAATTCAGAATCACAAAAATGTTATCAGCTTATAACTTTATAAATATGAAGAATAATCTGGATTTGAAAAGTTGAATATACTGTATTTTTAGACATTATATAAATCTATCTTACACTTTCTAAATGACATAAAGTGAAAAAGATTCTCTTACTATAAGATAGCTACTTGAATCAAGACATGAAAGCAAATTTACCTAAAATTAAAAATTGAAAGAAGTCCAGAGGTTTAGGAATAGGAAAGTACCTGTGTAGCAGTGGGGGATGGGAACTGGGGGTAGCCACTAGAAGGTCCCAGATGCCAGGGACCCAAAAGGTTCCCAGAAAAAAAAAACAGGGAGGACATTAGCCAAAATACCCCCCAAAAAGGGAGAGAGAATCTGTAAATAGTATATCCAGTGGATAGGCACAGCCCCTGGTTGAGGGATGACCACCCACTCACCTCAAAATATTAATCCAGAATTTCTCCTGTCAAGAGGAAATGCAGGGACAAAATGTGGAGCGGAAACTGAAGTGAAGAACATGCAGAGACTTTTGCACTTGGGGATCCATGTCATCTGCAGACACCAAACCCAGACACTATCGCTGATGCCAAGAAATGGCTACTGACAGGAGCCAGGTATAGCTGTTCCCTGAGAGGCTCTGCTAGAGCCAGATCAATACAGATGCAGATGTACACACCAAACATCGAACTGAGCATGGGGACCCTAATGAAGAAGTTGGGGCAAAGATTGTAGGAGCTGAACGGGTCTTCAACCCTATAGGAAGAAAAAAATATCAACCAACTAGAACCCCCAAAGCTCCCAGGGACTAAACCACCAACCAAACAGTACAGGGGGAGTGGGGGGAAGACCCATAGCTCCAGGTGTATATAAAGCAGAGGATTGCCTTATCTGGCATCACAGGGAGAGAAGCCCCTTGGTCATGTGGAGGCTTGATGCCCCAGGGTAGGGGAATGCTAGGGTACTGAGGCAGGGATGGGTGGGCAAGTGGGGGAGAACTATCATAGAGGCAGGGGGTGGGGAGGGACTAGGGGGTTTGTGGAGGGGAAACTAGGGAGGAGGATAGCAGTTGAAATGCAAATAAATAAGATAACTAATAAAAATGAAAAAAAAAAAACAAAAAGAGTATACAAAGGATTTGTTGCATGCCATTGATGAAATGTTACAATGTTACTAGGAGAGTTTGTCTCAGGAAAATTAAGCTGCTCTAAGGTTTTCTCTTACTTTTCTCCTTACTGTGGTGAAAAGCATTACAAGGGGTGGGGGAGAAGTTAGGAGTAATTATACCTTATCCTAAGCTATAGTTTGAGGGGATACATTCCTTATGGAAAAGAAGGGAAGCCATCATGTCACAGTTCATCTGAAGACAGTAAAATAATAGGTCCAACAAGAACTGGAGCCAGACCTCAGCCTCTCCCCAGTGAATCTTTTCCTCTAGTAAGGACTCATAGACTGAAAATTCCACCATGTGCAAATCAACACCAACGGCTATAGAGCAAGCACTCAAACACCTAAGCCTATTTGGGACAGTTTGCATTCAAACCAAAGGAAAAGATTGCAAAAGAAGTGTGGACTAACTTAGAAATAGATAGAGTGAAAATGAATTTGAATGAACATCTACTTTGAATGTTAGGTCCTTTGAGGGTGTGAATTAGGTGAATTTAATGAATTCTAAGGAAGGTGTGTGTGTGTCTGTCTGTCTGTCTATGTATGCCAGCACATATATATGTCTGTTTGTTTGTATGTGTCTCTCTGTGTGTTTGTGTGTTTCTGTGTGTCTGTCTGTGTTTGTATCTCTATGTGTGTATGTCTCTGTGTGTGTCTGTATGTCTCTCTGTGTGTGTCTCTGAGTGTGTCTGTTTCTGTGTCTCCATTTGTTTCTGTGTTTATACATGTTGCTGTGGCTTGAATCCAGAGCTTCATACCTACATATTACTAAAGCGCTATACCGCAGCGCAGCACACCTGCCATAACGAATGTAACAGCATGTGTGACCCAAAACAGGCAGTGATGAAAAGAGAAAAAAACAAAAACAAAAAAAATTGACGTAGAAGAATAGAAAGAGTGAAATAGACAGAATATGATAGATGAACCTGAGTCTGCTGAAGTGACTGAATTACAAACGAGCTTGCAAGGAATGCATAGATGTGCTCAGCCAGGTGAGCCAGTGCCTTCTAAATCTGGAAAATAAATCAGTGATGTCATGTTGCCAAATGTTATCCTAACTTGCCCAGAAGGATTAAAAACACTGACTGGGGAGGGACAAGGGGCTACTCCCACTGAACTGTGAGATTCTTGAATGAAAGATGTAATCATTTTAAATGAAAGAGGTCAGGTCTCCTAGGATATCTGACTGTGTCAGAAACAAGGAGAACTATTTAAAGCAGATGTATATACTTTAGAGAAGATATCAGATTTGGTTCCTATGGATGCAATAAACAAAAGCAGGCTTGGTTCATTTGTTTTGGGCTTTATTTTTTGAAGTATTCATTCTTTTCTTCTAGTAGACTTTTGTTCTTTTCCCTCTAAACTATTTACCACAAAGAGTCAAAAGAGTGTTAGTTTTGATATTTAAAAAGAAAGGTATTTTTTAATATTCCTGTCTGATTCCATATTTATTTTAAATGGATTAAATTAAAACTAATAAATTTACAAAATTTTAGAAAATAATGTATTTATAAAAATGCATTGCTTTTTCATCATTTTTGCCAATATCTTGTTTACTTAGTGGAAATTAATTTATAAAAATACTTTTAAATGGATACCTAACATTAATTTATATATCACACTATAATCCTTTGAATAAATAATGTTTTAAAATGTCTTTGATGGTACAAAATAAACATTAGGACACATTTTATATAAAATGTATGATTTATTTTGTTTTGTTTTGTTTTGTTTTTTTTTTTTTCGAGACAGGGTTTCTCTGTATAGCCCTGGCTGTCCTGGAACTCACTCTGTAGACCAGGCTGACCTTGATCTTAGAAATCTGCCTGCCTCTGCCTCTCAGTTGCTGGGATTAAAGGCATGCACCACCACAGCCCGGCAAAATGTATGATTTTATATATATATAAAATCATTTTTCTTAAAGCAATAATATGTCTGAATGTGACAGAGAGCTGAAAAACTATGCACCATAGTGTTAATGTGTTATCTTCCTCTGAATATTTGAACATTCAAGAATTGCTTTTCTTCTTTTATGTATAAGTTGTTATTTATGTAAGTATTTATAATGTTAGGAATCTATAGCTTTTAAATGAGGGATAAAATTTTAATGTTTTTTGAAAATGTTAAGTGATTTTTGGATATAAATATACTTTTGGAAATGTTGTTGGCTAATATTTTAATCAGAGGTTTAAGTAAACATATCCTTTAAAATTTATACCTTTGTAAATAGCTGGGTTTGTGTGTTGTACGTGTGTGTGTGTGTGTGTGTGTGTGTGTGTGTGTGTGTGTGTGTTTAGATACATACACGAAAGGGGAACCATATTTAGCAGTCACAGTCCCCTCATTCCACTGCAATTGTCCACAGTACGATGAAAGCAACAGTGTGCTTCGTTCTATGTCCACGGGAGCATTTGGTTTGTTAGAAATGACTTTCAAGGCACCTCTGACAAACCGGAGAGTTTCTAGATCTCTAACTCATTTGATCTTGTCTTATGACACACTGAGCAGGATATGTATGCTGTCCTCATTGGGGTACACTTATTGAAACTGTAACTTGAATAACTTTTTTTTTCTTTTCTTTTCACTTACCTTAAAAATTGGAACCCATTTATTTATTTATTTATTTATTTATTTATTTATTTATTTATTTATTACAATACTGGAAATCTTAAGACCTTAAGTGATGTTTAACACTCTGTAAAAATTTCAAGGAGTGATATATTCGCATATTGAGAAAAAAGAAACAAAAAACAAAAACAAAGGAAAGAAAGAAAGAAAGAAAATCTTCGACTAAGAACAATGTTGGCTTGACTGGAATGAAAACTTTAAATGACTTGTAAATAAAAGCCACTTTATAAAAACAAAACCGGAAATGAGTTGAGAACTGTTACCTACGTTACTGTTCTCTGTAAATACCTGTAGGATATGAAACAAAGAAACAGGCAGTGATATTAAACGCCGTCTGAGATGCAAGTAACCGGGAGTAATGCAATGGAGTTTTGAAATATGTCAGCAAAAAATATTATCAATGCGATCTAAGCTACCAGTCTCCCAGACCCATGAGGAAACATTCTAAATGAGCCCATTTTGAGATCAAAGATCTACCGAGACAGATTGGAACTTTGATCTTCACATTAACTGTCTGAGCTAGAAACAGCACTGTGGGCCTTGCTTTCATCTGCACTCTCTGCTCCTTCCAGCCACCTCCTCTGCTGGACTGAAAATGCAGGGGTGTGTGGTGGAAAGAGGTTTAGCAATTACTTGCAAGGAGAGTGTGGAGGAAAGCGTGTCTGCTTGCTTTCTGTACAAGTGATTTTCATACATAAAGGTGGATTGTGTTAAATGCTTGTGCTTGGAAGGGAAGCATTCACAGGACAAGTTGATACTCTTGATCTTTGAAATTAATCAAGTCCTATAGACTATAAGGGATTGTCAGTCAGGTTTAGAACTGGATCTGATTGGCATTGAATATAGTTATTGATCTTCTCTATCGTGATCATAACACACATGTCATCTCTTGAAATTATCGTAGGTCAAAACAATATGAAGAAAAGAAAATCTGCATAAATTGTGTTTTGTCAATAAGTCTGAGAATCCTTTAATATATAATCCTCAATACAGTGTGGTTATTCTTCCCAGCCCACAACATATTATTGTAATATAATAAATCTGACTAGACTAGAAAGCATAAACTTTAAAATAATTATCCATCTTATATATTCTTAATTCATACTCTAATGTAAACAATGAATTGTTGAATTTGTATTTTATTTAAAATTTTTAATGATATTTTCTAAATATTTTATTTTTGTCCTATTTATTATTTTCTCCTAGATACTGTCATTGTTGGCTTTTAAATTATTAATGACTAAGATTTGTGACAGTAACAAGGTAAAAGTAAGTAAGCATATTGATAAATTACACTACGCCTTCATTAAATATATTGTAAATATCTCACATTTTTATAAAGTGGTTCTACATAGAGGGCAGACAAATCATTCAGCTAACTTTAAAATGCTTTGGATAAAAGTAAGATATACATACATATTTCATAGAAGAAAATTATAATTATTAATTTATTAGAATAAAGACCACAGCTTGACGCTGTTTAAATTGATTATTTGGAAATAAATTATGTCAAAAATCCCTTAAAGGAAAGACCCACTGTTCCATGCAGACATCAGCATTCAATATATAAGATTGTCTTAGGATTTATCTGAATACTATCTGAGTTAATACTATTTGTAAAAGTCCCCCAAATTCCTCTTGTGAATAACCTGGTGAGATCAGTAGGAAAGCATAATTTTTTTACATATTGAAAACACTTTATGAGTTATCTAATAATTACTTTTATTTTTCTGTAAGCTAGGATTTAGAGGAAGGGTGGTGTTCCCTGTGTATGTATTTTAATTGATCTGCTCAAGTTTTTGTCAGCTTTATTCTCATAGGAGAAAGGGAATAGAATTCATGCCTACGGAATTTCATTGGACTGGAAAAGAGAAATTTTACTTAATAGTTTGGATTTTAAAAATAGAATCAAAGAAACATAATTGGCTAGAGTTACATGCTTATCGTTTCTGAAGGTTAAGTTTTACTGCAACAAGAATAAAACTCTCCACTTCAAAAAGCAAGCAAAACAGCAAAGGAAAAAGGTGTAATTGTAGAGCACAACAGGTATGCATACATATGTGTTGTGTGTGGAAAAAAAAGAAAGGTTCTGAAACAATTGGCCTATAACCCAAATAGAGATGTGTATCCAGTTACATTTCATTTCACATTCAAAAGAAACAAGATTCAATCAAAATAAGCAACTCCAATAAAATCTGAAGTAATAGGCATCTTTACACTATTAAAGGTGTTTGTGCTGGGTAGATTTATGTCAACTTGACATATGGTGAGGTCATCTGAGAGGAGGGAACCACAATTAAGAAAATACCTCCATGAGATCAGGCTGTAGGTTAATCTGTAAGGCATTTTCTTTTCTTTTTTCTTTCTTTTTTTAAAAATTTTATATTAGGTATTGTCCACATTTACATTTCCAATGCTATCCCAAAAGTCCCCCATACCCTCTCCCCAACTCCTCTACCGACCAATTCCCACTTCTTGGCCCTGGCGTTCCCCTGTAAGGAGGCATATAAAGTTTGCACGACCAATGGGCCTCTCTTTCCACTGATGGCCGGCTAGGCCAACTTCTGATACATATGCAGCTAGAGACATGAGCTCCAGGGGGTACTGGTTAGTTCATATTGTTGTTCTACCTATAGGGTTGTAGATCCCTTTAGCTCCTTGGGTACTTTCTCTAGCTCCTCCATTGGGGGTCCTGTGATCCATCCAATAGCTGACTGTGAACATCCACTTCTGTGTTTGCTAGGCTCCTGCATAGTCTCACAAGAGACAGCTATATCAGGGTCCTTTCAGCAAAATCTTGCTAGTGTATGCAATGGTGTCTGTGTTTGGCTGCTGATTATGGGATGAATCCCCGGATATAATAGTCACTGGATAGTCCATCCTTTTGACTCTGCTCCAAACTTTGTTTCTGTAACTCCTTCCATGGGTGTTTTGTTCCCAATTCTAAGAAGGGGCAAAGTGTTCACACTTTGGTCTTCGTTCTTCTTGAGTTTCATGTGCTTTGTATCTTGTATCTTGGATATTCTAAGTTTCTGGGCTAATATCCACTTATTAGTGAGTGCATATCATGTGAGTTCTTTTGTGATTGGGTTACCTCACTCAGGATGATGCCATCCACGTCAATCCATTTGCCTAGGAATTTCATAAATTCATTCTTTTTAATAGCTGAGTAGAACTCCACTGTGTAAATGTACCACATTTCCTTTATCCATTCCTCGGTTGAGGGGCATCTGGGTTCTTTCCAGCTTCTGGCTATTATAAATAAGGCTTTTATGAACATAGTGGAGCATGTGTCTTTCTTACCACTTTGAACATCTTCTGGATATATGCCCAGGAGAGGTATTGCAGGATCCTGTGGTAGTACTATGTCCAATTTTCTGAGGAACCGCCAGACTGATTTCCAGAGGGGTTGCATAAGCTTGCAATCCCACCAACAGTGGAGGAGTGTTCCTCTTTCTCCACATCCTTGCTGGTATCTGCTGTCACCTGAATTTTTTATCTTAGCCATTCTGACTGGTGTGAGATGGAATCTCAGGGATGTTTTGATTTTCATTTCCCTGATGATTAAGGATGTTGAACATTTTTTCAGATGCCTCTCAGCCATTTGGTATTCCTCAGGTGAGAACTCTTTGTTTAGCTCTGAGCCCCATTTTTTAATGTTGTTATCTGATTTTCTGGGGTCCACCTTCTTCAGTTCTTTATATATACTAGATATTAGTCCCCTATCTGGTTAAGGATAGGTAGAGATCCTTTCCCAGTCTCTTGGTGGCCTTTTTGTGTTATTGACAGTGTCCTTTGCCTTACAGAATGTTTGCAATTTTATGAGGTCCCATTTGTCAATGCTCGATCTTACAGCACAAGCCATTGCTGTTCTATTCAGGAATTTTCCCCTGTACCCATATCTTCGAGGCTTTTCCCCACTTTCTCCTCTATAAGTTTCACTGTCTCTGGTTTTATGTGGAGTTCCTTGATCCACTTAGATTTGACCTTAGTACAAGGAGATAGGAATGGATCAATTCACATTCTTCTAGATGTTAACCGCCAGTTGTGCCAGCACCATTTGTTGAAAATGCTGTTTTTTTTTTCCACTGGATGATTTTAGCTCCCTTGTCAAAGATCAAGTGACCATAGGTTTGTGGGTTCATTTGTGGGTCTTCAATTCTATTCCACTGCTCTGCCCTACTTGTCTGTCGATATTCCAATACCATGCAGTTTTTTATCACAATTGCTCTATAGTACAGCTTTAGGTCAGGCATGGTGATTACACCAGAGGTTCTTTTATCCTTGAGAAGAGTTTTTGCTATCCTAGGTTTTTTGTTATTCCAGATGAAATTGCAGATTGCTCTTTCTAATTCGTTTAAGAATTGAGTTGGAATTTTGATGGGGATTGCATCGAATCTGTAGATTGCTTTTGGCAAGATAGCCATTTTAACTATATTGATCCTGCCAATCCTTGAGATTGGGAGATCTTTCCATCTTCTGAGAACTTCTTTAATTTCTTTCTTCAGAGACTTGAAGTTCTTTTCATATAGATCTTTCATTTGTTTAGTTAGAGTCATGCCAAGGTATTTTATATTATTTGTGACTATTGAGAAGGGTGTTGTTTCCCTAATTTCTTTCTCAGCCTGTTTATTCTTTGTGTAGAGAAAGGCCTTTGACTTGTTTGAGTTAATATTATATCCAGCCACTTCACCAAAGCTGTTTATCAGGTTTAGAAGTTCTTTGGTGGAACTTTTAGGGTCACTTATATATACTATCATATCATCTGCAAAAAGTGATATTTTGACTTCTTCCTTTCCAAATTGTATCCCCTTGATCTACTTTTGTGTTGAATTGCTCTGGCTAGGAATTTAAGTACAATGATGAATAGGTAGGGAGAAAGTAGGCAGCCTTGTCTAGTCCCTGATTTTAGTGTGATTGCTTCCAGCTTCTCATCATTTACTTTGATATTGGCTACTGATTTGCTGTAGATTGCTTTTATCATGTTTAGGTATGGGCCTTGAATTCCTGATCTTTCTAAGACTTTTATCATGAATGGGTGTTGGATCTTGTCAAATGCTTTCTCCACATCTAACAAGATGATCATGTGGTTTTTGTCTTTGAGTTTGTTTATATACTGGATTATGTTGATGGATTTCCATATATTAAACCATCCCTGCATCCCTGGAATAAAATCTACTTGGTCAGGATGGATGGTTGTTTTAATGTGTTCTTGGATTCGGTTAGCGAGAATTTTATTGAGTATTTTTGCATCGATATTCATAAGGGAAATTGGTCTGAAGTTCTATATCTTTGTTGGATCTTTCTGTGGTTTAGGTATCAGAGTAATTGTGGCTTCATAGAATGAATTGGGTAGAGTACCTTCTGCTTCTATTTTGTCAAATAATTTGTGCAGAACTAGAATTAGATCTTCTTTGAATGTCTGATAGAACTCTGCACTAAACCCATTTGGTCCTGGGCTTTTTTTGGTTGGGAGACTATTAATGACTGCTTCTATTTCTTTAGGGCATATGGGGGCTGTTTAGATCATTAACTTGATCCTGATTTAACTTTGGAACCTGGTATCTGTCTAGAAATTTGTCCATTTCATCCAAGTTTTCCAGTTTTGTTGAGTATAGCCTTTTATAGAAGGATCTGATGGTGTTTTGGATTTCTTCAGGATCTGTTGTTCTGTCTCCCTTTTCATTTCTGATTTTGTTAATTAGGATGCTGTCGCTGTGACCTCTAGTGATTCTGGCTAAGAGTTTATCTATCTTGTTTATTTTTTCAAAGAACCAGCTCCTGGTTTGGTTGATTCTTTGAATAGTTCTTGTTTCCACTTGGTTGATTTTGCCCCTGAGTTTGATTATTTCCTGTTGTCTACTCCTCTTGGGTGAATTTGCTTCCTATTGTTCTAGATCTTTTAGGTGTGTTGTCAAGCTGTTAGTGTGTGCTTTCTCTAGTTTCTTTTTGGAGGCACTCAGAGCTATGAGTTTCCCTCTTAGAAATGCTTTCATTGTGTCCCATAAGGTTGGGTATGTTGTGGCTTCATTTTCCTTAAACTCTAAAAAGTTTTTAATTTCTTTTTTTATTCCTTCCTTGACCAAGGTATCATTGACAAGAGTTTTTCAGTTTCCACGTGAATGTTGGCTTTCTATTATTTATGTTGTTATTGAAGATGAGCCTTAGTCCATGGTGATCTGATAGGATGCATGGGACAATTTCAATATTTTTGTATCTGTTGAGGCCTGTTTTTTGACCAATTATATGGTCAATTTTGGAGAAGGTACCATGAGGTGCTGAGAAGAAGGTATATTCTTTTGTTTTAGGATAAAATGTTCTGTAGATATCTGTTAGATCCATTTGTTTCATAACTTCTGTTAGTTTCACTGTGTCCCTGTTTAGTTTCTGTTTCCACGAAACATTCCAGTTTCATGTTGATTCATGAAAGTGGTGTGTTGAAGTCTCCCACTATTATTGTGTGAGGTACAATGTGTGCTTTGAGCTTTACTAAAGTTTCTTTAATGAATGTGGCTGCCCTTGTATTTGGAGTATAGATGTTCAGAATTGAGAGTTCTTCTTGGAGGATTTTAACTTTGATGAGTATGAAGTGTCCCTTCCTGTCTTTTTTGATAACTTTGTTTGGAAGTCGATTATATTGGGTATTAGAATGGCTACTCCAGCTTGTTTCTTCAGACCATTTGCTTGGAAAAATGTTTTCCAGCCTTTCACTCTGAGGTAGTGTCTGTCTTTTTCCCTGAGATGGGTTTCCTGTAAGCAGCAAAATGTTGGGTCCTGTTTGTGTAGCCAGTCTCTTAGTCTATGTCTTTTTATTGGAGAACTGAGTCCATTGATATTAAGAGATATTAAGGAAAAGCAATTGTTGCTTCCTTTTATTTTTGTTGTTAGAGTTGGCATTCTGTTCTTGTGGCTGTCTTCTTTTAGGTTTGTGGAGGGATTACCTTCTTGCTTTTTCTAGGACGTGGTTTTTGTCCTTGTATTGTTTTTTTTTTTTTCTGTTATTATCCTTTGAAGAACTGGATTCATGGAAAGATAATGTGTGAATTTGGTTTTGTTGTGGAATACTTTGGTTTCTCCATCTATGGTAATTGTAGCCTGGGCTGGCATTTGTGTTCTCTCATTTTCTGTGTAACACATGTCTAGGATCTTCTAGCTTTCATAATCTCTGGTGAAAAGTCTGGTGTAATTCTGATAGGCCTGCCTTTATATGTTACTTGACCTTTTTCCCTCCTGCTTTTAATATTCTATCTTTATTTAGTGCATTTGTTGTTCTGATTATTATGTGTAGGGCAGAATTTCTTTTCTCGTCCAGTCTATTTGGAGTTCTGTAGGCTTCTTTTATGTTCATGGGCATCTCTTTCTTTAAGTTTGGGAAGTTTTCTTCTATTATTTTGTTGAAGATATTTGCTGGCCCTTTAAGTTGAAAATCTTCATTTTCTTCTACTCCTCTTATCCATAGGTTTGGTCTTCTCATTGTGTCCTGGATTTCCTGGATGTTTTGAGTTAGGATATTTTTTGCATTTTGCATTTTCTTTGATTGTTGTGCCGATGTTCTATATGGAATCTTCTGCACCTGAGATTCTCTCTTCCATCTCTTGTATTCTGTTGCTGATGCTTGCATCTATGGTTCCAGATTTCTGTCCTAGGGTTTTTATCTCTACAGTTGCCTCATTTTGGGTTTTCTTTATTGTGTCTACTTCGCTTTTTAGGTCTAGTATGGTTTTGTTCATTTCCATCACCTGTTTGGATGTGTTTTCCTGGTTTTCTTTAAGGACTTCTACCTGTTTGGTTGTGTTTTCATGTTTTTCTTTAAGGACTGTAACTCTTTAGCAGTGTTCTCCTGTATTTCTTTAAGTGAGTTATTATAGTCTTTCTTGATGTCCTCTACCATCATCATGAGATATGCTTTTAAATCCGGGTCTAGCTTTTCGGGTGTGTTAGGGAGCCCAAGACTGGATGAGGTGGGAGTGCTGCATTCTGATGAGGGAGAGTGGTCTTGGCTTCTGTTAGTAAGATTCTTATCTTTGCCTCTTGCCATCTCTGGAGTCAGTTGTTATAGTTGTTATAGTTGTCTCTGGTTAGAGCTTGTTCCTCTTGTGATTCTGTTAGTTTCTATCAGCAGACCTGGGAGACTAGCTCTCTCCTGTGTTTCAGTGTTCAGAGTATTCTCTGAAGGCAAGCTCACCTCTTTCAGGGAAGGTGCATAGATATCTGGTGTTTGAACCTACCTCCTGGAAGAAGTTGTGTTCCACTCACCAGAAGTCCTAAGATCCCTTGGAGAGTGCTCTGGGGACCTTCAGGGTGTCTTCTGACTCCGTGCCCAAAGTGACCCCGGTATTTTCTTAATAAGTGGTTGATGTGGTAAGCCCAGCATATATGCACCAATCCTGAGCAGTTTGTCCTTGGTTCTGTAAGGAAGATGACTGAGCAAGCCATGAGAAGCAACCCAGTAAGCAGCATGCTTTATGGGTTTCCATCATCTCTAGCATCCAAGTTACTGCCATGTTTGAGTTCCTGTTCACTCTGATGATGATATGATACTTACCCAAGGATAAACTCTTAGAGAAAAGATTTTTGGAATCATTGTTTACAATGACCAACTAATGTATTAGTCAGGGTTCTCTAGAGTCACAGAACTTATGGATAGTCTCTAGATAGTAAAGGAATTTATTGATGACTTACAGTCGGCAGCCCAATTCCCAACAATTGTTCAGTCGCAGCTGTAAATGGAAGTCCAAGGATCTAGCAGTTACTCAGTCTCACACAGCAAGCAGGCGAAGGAGCAAGAGCTAGACTCCCTTCTTCCAATGTCCTTATATTGTCTCCAGCAGAAGGTGTAGCCCAGATTAAAGATGTGTTCCACTTCTGAGTGGAATGTCCAAATTTCTGAGGAACCGCCAGAGTGGTTGTACCAGCTTGCAATTCCACCAGCAATGGAGGAGTGTTTCTCTTTCTCCACATCCTTACCAGAATCTGCTGTCACCTGAATTTTTGTCTTAGCCATTCTGACTGGTGTGTGGTGGAATCTCAGGTTTGTTTTGATTTGCATTCCCTGTGTTCCATCCTATAGATGACTGTGAGCATTCATTGTGAGGCACTGGCATAGCCTCACAAGAGACAGCTATATCAGTGTCCTTTCAGCAAAATCTTGCTGGCGTATCCGGTTTTATGTGGAGTTCCTTGATCTACTTAGACTTGAGCTTTGTACAAGGAGATAAGAGTGTATAATTTGGCATTCTTCTACATGATAACCGCCGGTTGAGACAGCACCATTTGTTGAAAATGCTGTCTTTTTTTCCACTGGATGCTTTTAGCTCCTTTGTCAAAGATCAAGAGACCATAGGTGTGAGGGTTAATTTCTGGGTCTTCAATTCTATTCCATTGATCTACCATTCTGTGTCTGTACCAGTACCATGCAGTTTTTATTACAATTGCTCTGTAGTACAGCTTGATTTCAGGCATGGTGATTCCCCCAGAGTTCTTTTATTGTTGAGAATAGATTTGCTATCCTAGGATTTTGTTATTCCAGATGAATTTGCAAATTGCCCTTTCTAACTCTGTGAAGAATTGAGTTGGAATTTTGATGGGGGTTGCAATACCTCTCCTGGTAATATACCCAGAAGATGTTCCAATTTGTAATAAGGGCACATGCTCTACTATGTTCATAGTAGCCTTGTTCATAATAGCCAGAAGCTGGAAATAGCCCAGATGTCCCTCAACAGAGGAATGGATACAGAAAATACAGTACATTTACACAATGGAGTACTACATATTTATTATAAATAATGAGTTTATGAAATTCTTAAGCAAATGGATGTATCTGGAGGATATCATCCTGAGTGAGGTAACCCAATCACAAAAGAACACACATGATATGCACTCACTAATAAGTGGATATTAGGCCAGAAACTTAGAATACCCAAGATAGAATTTGAAAAATACATGAAACTAAGAAGGAAGACCAAAGTGTGGATATTTCATTCCTTCTTAGATTGGGGAACAAAATACTCATGGAAGGAGTTACAAAGTTCAGAGCTGAGATGGAAGGAAGGACCATCCAGAGACTGCCCCACCTGGGGATCCATCCCATAAACAACTACCAAACTAAGACACTATTGCATATGCCAGAGAGATTTTGCTGACAGGAACCTGATATAGCTGTCTCTTGTGAAGCTATGCCATTGGCTGGCAAATACAGAAGTAGATGCTCACAGTCATCTATTGGATGAAACACAGGGCCCCCAATGGAGGAGCTAGAGAAAGTACCCAAGGAGCTAAAGGGGTCTACAACCCTATAGGAGGAGCAACAATATGAACTAACCAGTACCTCCCAGAGCTTGTGTTTCTAGCTGCATATGTACCAGAAGATGGCCTAGTAAGCCATCAACCTGATGAGAGGCCCCTGGTCTTGTGAAGATTAAATGCCACAGTACACAGAATTGCCAGGGCCAGGAAGCAGGAGTGGATGAATTGGGGGTCAGGATCAGGGGAGTATATAGGGGACTTTCAGGGTAGCATTTGAAATGTAAATGAAGAAAATATCTAATAAAAAATAGCTGAGTAGTACTGCATTGTGTAAATGTATCACATTTTCTGTATCCATTACTCTGTTGAGGCACATCTGGGTTGTTTCCAGATTCTGGCAATTATAAACAAGTCTGCTATCAACATAATGGAGCATGTGTCCTTGTTATATGTTGGCACATCTTTTGGGTATATGCCCAGAAGTGTTATAGTTGCGTCTTCAGGTAGAACTTATTTTTGTGTGGATGTACCAGCTTACATTCCCACCATCAATGGAGGAGTGTTCCTCTTTCTCTACATCTTTGCCTGCATCTAATTTCACCTGAATTTTTTATCTTAGCCATTCTGACCGGTATAAAGTGGAACCTCAGCATCGTTTTGATTTGCATTTCCCTGATGACTAAGGATGCTCAACATTTCTTTAGGTGCTTCTCATTATTCAATATTCCTCAGTTGAGAATTCTTTGTTTAGCTCCATACCCCATTTTTAATAGGCATATTTGGTTCTTTGGAGTCTAACTTCTTGAAGTCTTTGTATATATTGAATATTTGCCCTCTATGGGATGTAGGGTTGGAAAAGATCTTTTCCCAATATGCCAGTTGCTGTTTTTATCCTATTGACAATGTCTTTGCCTTCCAGAAGCTTTTCAGTTTTATGAGATCCCATTTCATTTGTCTATATTTGTTCTTAGAGCCTGGGCCCTGTTTTGTTCAGGAAAAGTTTCCCTGTGCCCATGTGTTCAAGACCCTTCCCTACTTTGTCTTCTATTAGATTCCGTTTATCTTGTTTTATGTGCAGGTCCTTGATCCACTCAGATTTGAGCTTTGTACAGGGAGATAAGAATGGTTCAATTTGCAGTCTTCTACATGCCAATCATCACTTGAGCCAGAACCATTTGTTGAATATGCTATCATTTTTCCACTGTATGTTTTTGAATTCTTTGTCAAAGATCAAATACATGGGTGTAATTCTGGGTCTTCAACTCTATTCCATTTATCTACCTGTCTTTTTCTGTACCAATACAATGCTGTTTTTTTGTTTGTTTGTTTGTTTTTGTTTTTTCTTTTTTTTTTTTATCACTAATGCTCTGTACAGCTTAAGGTCGGGGATGCTGATTCCCCCATATGTTCTCTTTGTGTTCTGAATGGTTTTTGCTATCCTGTTTGTTTGTTATTCTAGATGAATTTTAGAATTGCTCTTTCTATTGCTCTGAAGAATTGAGTTGGAATTTTGATAGCAATTGCATTGAATCTGTAGATTGTTTTTGGAAAGATGGATTTTTTTTTACCATGTTAATCCTTCTGGTGCATGGGCATGCAAAGACTTTACATCTTCTGAGGTCTTCTTAAACTTTTGTCTTCAGAGACTTGAAGCTCTTCTTTTACAGATCTTTCACTTGCTTGATTAGAGTCACACCAAGATACCTTATATTATTTATGACTATTGTGAAGGGTATTGTTTCCCTAATTTCTTTCTCAGCCCATTTAGCCATTGAGTAGAGGAATGCTACTGATCTGAGTTAACTATATCCATCCAATTTGCTGAATTTGCTGAAATTATTTATCAATTGTTGGAGTTCTCTGGTAGAATTTCTGTGGTCACTACATTATACTATCATATATTTGCAAATAGTGATATATGTATTTCTTGCTTTCCAATTTATATCCCTTTGACCTCCTTTTGTTGTCCGATTTCTCTGGGTAGAACCTCAAGTACTATATTGAATAGAGAGAGACAGAGTGGGCAGCCTTGTTTAGTTCCTGATTTTAGTGGGATTGTTTCAGGTTTCTCTCCATTTAGTTTGATGTTGGCAATTGGCTTGCTTTATATTGCTTTTATTATGTTTCAGTATGGACCTTGAATTCCTGATCATTCCAAGGCTTTTTAACATGAAGGGGTGTTGTATTTTGTCACAAGCTTTTTCAGCATCTAATGAAATGATCACATGTTTTTTTTTTTCCCTTTGAGTTTTCTCATATAGTAGAATGTGTTAATGAATTTCCATATATTGAACCATCCCTGCATCCCTGGGATGCAGCCTAGTTGATCATGGTGAATGAACATTGTAATGTGTCTTGGATTCGGTTTGTGAGAATATTATTATTTTTGCATTCATATTCATAAAGAAAACTAGTCTGAAATTCTCTTTCTTTGAAATTATCTTTTTGTGGTTTATGTATCAAAGTAATGCTGGCTTCATAGAATGAATTAGGGATTGTTCCTTCTTTTTTTTGTGGGTTTGTTTGAAAAGTATTTATATTATATCTTCTTTGAAGGTATGATAAAATTCTACACTAAAATCATCTGGTCCTGGGCATTTTGTAGATGGAAGAATTTAATGTCTGCTTCAATTTCATCAGGGGATGTGGGACATTTTAGATGGTTTATCTGATCCTGATTTAACTTTGGTACCTGATATCGGTCTAGGAAATCATCCATTTCATCTAGATTTTCCAGGTTTGTTGAGTATAGACTTTTGTAGTAGGATCAGATAATTTTTTGAATTTCTTCAGTTTCTGTTCTTATGTCTCCCTTTTCATTTCTGACTTTGTTTATTTGGATACTGTCTCTATGCCATTTGTTCAATCTTGCTAAGGATTTATCTGCCTTATTGATTTTCTCAAAGAATCAGCTTCTAGTTTTCTTAATTCTTTGTTTCTACTCTGGTGATTTCAGCCCTCATTTTAATTATTTCCTACTGTCTACTCTTGGGTGTGTTTTCTCCTTTGTTCTAGTGCTTTCAAATGTGCTGTTAAGCTACTAGTATATGCTCTCTCCAGTTGCTTTCTTTTCTTTCTTTCTTTCTTTCTTCCTTTCTTTCTTTCTTTCTTTCTTTCTTTCTTTCTTTCTTTCTTTCTTTCTTTCTTCTTTCTTTCTTCCTTCCTCCCTCCCTCCCTCCCTCTCTCTCTCTCTCTCTCTCTCTCTCTCTCTCTCTCTCTCTCTCTCTCTTTCTTTCTTTCTTTTTCCTTCCTTCCTTCCTTCCTTCCTTCCTTTCTTTCTTTCTTTCTTTCTTTCTTTTTCCTTCCTTCCTTCCTTCCTTCCTTCCTTCCTTCCTTCCTTTCTTTCTTTCTTTCTTTCTTTCTTTCTTTCTTTCTTTCTTTCTTTTTTTATGAAGACACTCAAAGCTGAGTTTTCCTCTAGCATTGCTTTAGTTTTGTCCTATAATATGGGGAATGTTGTGCCTTCATTTTCATTAAATTCTTAAAAAGTCTTTAATTTCTTTCTTCATTTATTCCCTGACCAAGTTATTGAGTTACTTAACTTTCATGAGTATGTGGGTTTCTGTTATTTGTTGTTATTAAAGACCAGCATTATTTCATGGTGATCTAATAGGAGGTATGGAATTACTTTAGTTTTCTTGTATCGGTTAAGGCTTTTTTGTGTGTCACATAGTATGGTCAGTATTGAAGAAGATACCATGAGGTGCTGAGAAGAAGGTATATTCTTTTGTTTTAGGGTGAAATGTTCTCTCTCTATATATGTTAAATCCATTTGGTTCATACCTTCTGTTAGTTTAACTTTGTCTCTCTTTAGTTTCTGCTTCCATGATCTGTCTATTGCTGAGAGTAGAGTGTTGATATTTCCCACTATTATTGTACGGGGTTCAACGTGTACTTTGAGCTTTAGTAACTTTTCTTTTATAAATGTGATTGCCCTTGCGTTAAGGGTATAGGTGTTCAGAATTGAGAGTTCATCTTGGTAGTTATTTTCTTTGATGAATATGTAGTGTGCTTCCTCACTGTTTTCTGATAACTTTTGGTGGAAAATCGATTTTATTTTACTTAAGAATGGCTACCCCAGCTTTTTTCATGGGACCATCATTTGGTTGGGAAATTGTTTTCCAGCCTGTCTTTGTCACTTATTTTTGTTGTCAGAGGAGGGATTATGTTTGTGTGGCTGTCTTTTTTAGGGTTTGTTGTAAAGACATTAATTTTTTTGCTTTTTCTTGTTTATAGTTTCCATTCTTGTGTTGGAGTTTTCCATCTATTATCCTTCGTAGGGCTGGATTTGTAGAAAGATATTGTTTAATTTTGGTTTTGCCATGGAATATCTTGGTTTCTCCACAGATGGTAGTTGAGAAATTTGCTAGGTATAGTAGCCTAGGCTGGCATTTTTGATCTTAATATCTGTATGACATCTGTCCAAGATCATCTGGCTTCTAGTGTGTCTGTTGAAAAGTCTGGTTTAAGTCTGATAAGTATGCCTTTATATGTTCTTAGTCATTTTTCACTTATCCCTTACAATATTCTTTGTTCATTTGGCATTTGGTGTTTTGATTATCATGTGACAGAAGGAATTTTTTTTCTGGTACTATCTACTTGGAGTTCTATAGGCTTCTTGTATGTTTATGGGCATCTCTTTCTTTAGGTTAGGGAAATTTTCTTCTACAATTTTGTTAAAGATATTTACTGACCCTTTGAGGTGGAATCTTTGTTCTCTTCTATACCTATTATTCTTAGGATTTATCTTTTCTCTGTGTACTGAATTTCTTGAATATTTTGTGTTAGGAGCTTTTTGAATTTTGTATTTTCTTTGACTGTTGCATCAATGTTTTCTATGTTATCTTCTACATCTGACATTCTCTCTCCTATCTCTTGTATTCTGTTGGTATTCTTGTATTCTATGTCTCCTGATCTCCTTCCCATGTTTTCTATCTCCAAAGTTGTCTCCCTTTGTGATTTCTTTATTGTGTCCATTTCCATTATTAGATCCTAGAAGGTTTTGTTCAATTTCTTCACCTGTTTGGTTGTGTTATCCTGTATTTCCCCGAGAGTTATTTATGTTCCTCTTAAAGTTATCCATCATGAAATGGGATTTTAGATCATAATCTTGATTTTCTGGTGTGTTGGGTCATCCAAGTCTTTCTGTAGTGGGAGAACTCCATTCTGATGATGCCAAGTAGCGCTGTTTTCTGTTGTTTATATACTTATGTTTGCTTCTTGTTATCTGGTTATCTCTGGTGGTAGCTGGACTTGCTGTCTCTGACTGAAGACTGTCCCTCCTGTCAGCCTGTAAGCCTGGGTGTGTCAGCAGTCCTTAGGGGAATACTTTCTCAGGGTGGGATTGGAGTGCGGAGGGCTGCAGCATAGGGTGAATTCCATAGGAACTTACCCAGGGCACAGATGAAAACTGGAAGGATTATCAATAACTGATTCCTTCTCTGTTCTCTTGTTCCTCTCTCTCTCCTTCCCTTTCTATTTTCATTCTTCTTTCCTTTATTTAGTTATGGAAATATATAAATGTATACTCCCAGATATATAACTTTAGATCTAACAAATGTCAACTGTAAAATAACAAACTGATACATGGTCCAATGTGGATTAGCTTTGAAAACACTATGCAATGCAGGCAAATATTTAATTGTTTGGTTTAATTTGCTTAAAATATTCAGAATAAAATTATATCGAGATAATGCAGACGATATATGTCAATGGGCCAGAAAAGAAACTCTGCAGAGATTCTCCTCATTGGGCCCATAGTTTTATTTCAGTATAGTAGAAATATTTTGGAACCAGATAGAGATGACTGTCATCCAACCTTGTAAATATACTGAATGCAACAAAATTGTTCCTTTTAAAATGGGTAATTTCAGACTTCATCTGAATAAACTTACAAATTTGTATCACTTTTAAAAATATCAATTTCAATATTTTATCTCAGTAAATAGTTAATAAGCTAGTCATACCTCTTAATATTCATGGCAGTGCACAATTCTAGTTATCACAAAATTCTGCCTGTGTTTTTACTTGTCTCCTCAGGCCAACTTCACAAGTGTTTATTTGTAAATTCTTTTGCCTACATTTCCTCCTGCACACCTTAAACACATAAATAAAGGATCATAATAAATAGAATGTTAAATGCATAAGAAGCATTTGTATATATGTAGCATGCCAAAGGGAATCAACCAGAACCATCAGAATGTTTCCAGTACCAGGTGTGTACTCTTCAATATGCTCTTTCTATAAGCTGAACAGTCAAATCCACATTTGTCATAGTCTAGGAATATTAATTGCCTCACTAAGAACTTAGGAACTTTATAATAAAAACCATAGGTGTTATCTCTTTGTGGAAGTGGAACATTTTCAATGTGTGTGTGTGTGTGTGTGTGTGTGTGTGTGTGTGCCTGTGTATGCATATGCATGTGCATGTGCATGTGTGTGTGAGATTTTAGGTCATCAATTTTCATTGAACCTGGGCAACCAATATATGGTAAAATTAAAGCTATCAGTTTATCAACAAACAGCTGAAAGAATCAGATACAGTTATTTGTACCCAACCAATGGACAGAAGCAGCTGACCCTGTTGTTGAATTAGAGGAGGCTCAAAGAAGCTGAGATGAAGGGTGGTTCTGTAGAAGGATCAGCAGTCTTAATTAATCTGGACCCCCAAGATCTTTTGAAACTGGACCACCAGACAGCATACACCAGCTGATATGCGGCCCCTAACACACATACAGTAGAGGACTTCCAGGTTGTTTTCATTAAGAGATGAAGCACCTAACCCTCAAGAGACTGGAGGCCCCAAGGAATTTAGAGGTCAGATGGGGTGGGGGTGCGGGCATTCAAGTGGAGATGGGGTGGGGTGGGGAGGAGGTGTGGGATGTGGAGCATCCAACTGGAGGGTGGATGGAGAGGGGCAGGGAATGGAATATGGAGTGTACAAAAATGAGTTACAAATATAATTAAGATTTTTAAAAAGCTATCAATTTAACCCATTGAACATGATAGCCTCTTTCCCTTTCTTTCTTTCTTTCTTTCTTTCTTTCTTTCTTTCTTTCTTTCTTTCTTTCTTTCTTTCTTTCTTTCTTCTTTTCTTCATTCATTTATTTATTTATAGTTAACTTTTTTATTGTGTTAATGTTTAATTTTTGTACAAGCTGATCATAAGCTCAGTACACATCACATGCTGGTCTAATGGTCTGAAGATGATAATCCTTCTGTCTCCGTATCTGTTTAAATGATAGAGAACAATTCTAGAAAACATAGTTTCTAGATCTAATCCTCAGTACTGTTACTGTGGGGGGCAGACGGAAGAAACATAATAATAGGAAACAAAACAGTAATATGAGTCACACCAATACTTAAAAAAAAAAAAGAAATCCACACTTTGAATTTGAAATCACTGCAATGATTTTTATACATCTTGTCTTACAGTATAGAACATGAGCTTTCGTTCTGCCTGGTATGAAAACATCTACCTGGTTTTGAGAGTACAGAAAGGTGCTCTGTGCATGTTCTAATGTGGACCAATGGGAAGGAGGTGAGGCGAGTGGATATGTCATATGTAGTCCAGGATCAGCGTTCTTTATTTTTATTTTAAAGCACATAAAATTTAGGTGACATGTCTCCAAAGATTTCAAAATATAGTGTCTTTTACTCAAAATAATGTTAAATATGTGAAGGTGTATTATATTATATACGTAAATGGCATGAGGATATAAGGACTTTTATTACATATGCTAATTTTAAATAGTGCATTTCATTTGACTTTTGGCATATTTATAAATAATTTTATTTTATTATATTCATTTTAAGTATTTTATTTTTGTTCATATTTATTTCCTCATTACTCTTTTTTGAACCCTTCTTTGTTTTGGTGATTCCCTTCAAGAAAAAAAAAAAAAAAGGAAAAACCCTTGAAAGATCCTATTGTTGAAGTCACAACATGCAGAATGTAATAACATTAAGTTTGAAGTGAACTGGAATCTTCCTGTCTTCTGGTTAGATTTCATTTTGCAGGATGATGCTATGCAAGTTGCTGACTTCCAGATGTGCTGTGCACTAGTGGTTTGCCTGCCAGGAAGGTAACCAACTGCTTTCTGATTATAGGCCAAATCCCCAAGAGAAAATTCATACCTGAAACTGTACATCAGTTTTAAAGTGACTGGGGTAATGCACCCTAATGAGGACTTCAAAACTCTAATCGGTTTTTTGAATATATATATGTTGTGCTGATTAATCTGCCTTGTAAGTATGAATATTTATGTTCATAGTTTATGTTAATACATTACTTAGTGACACTTTAGTAAGTTAATTATAATTTTAACAGATTTACTTTGTATTCAACTGTTTTAAAGAGCACAGAGACATTTTATTTCATAAACTAGTAAGGTAAAATCTTACTTAAAGAACACCATTTTCTTACCAACTTGACATGAGTGGAACTGCATTTCTGCCTGTCAGTTCTTAAAAATCAGATGAGATAAGACCCAGCCATTCTAAATTCATAAGTATGAGAATAACGGAGTCATTCTGTTATATGATGACAGGAAATTTAGCGAGACTTTTTTTTCCCCTTAAAGTGACTCTAGAATCAAGATCGTCAACCTTGAGCCAGGAGAGATGAGGAGTGGCCAAGTAACTGTGATCCCGTAAAGAATCCCGTAGATCAGGTTTTCCTGTATATACGGACAGATGAAGTATAAGAAACAATCCTGAGGAACAGGAGGCCCCTGAGCTCCACGGCTAGAAGCAGTTGTTTCAGAGCACAATGAATATAGATCCCAATTGTGAGACTGGTTCGGACACTCTATTTTATAGGCTGTGTCAAAGGCAATCTCCAGGAAAGACTGTCTACCTACAGAAGGTCACGGAGTTAAACTGCCCACCCTGCTGACTCTGCACAGTGGCATTTATCACGGAATACAGGCTTCACCTGCAGCACACAGAACCTCCTCAGGCGTGAGGAGAAACCTGGCATTTTCTGCTACCTGCAGGCTTATGCTTTTTGAAGCCAGGAAGGACATCTGTAAAAGTTGGCTGCCTGCATGGCAGACCATGCAAAATGCCAAGGAGAGTGATTTATGTCCTACTTCCTGAGACTAAAGAGGAAATACGGTGAGAGTTTAGTAATGAAAGGTCAGGACAGTGAAACATTTTCATTGCAGTTCTTTCAGAAAGTTAGTACCAAAGACAGATCATTATTTTGACAACCTACAAATTTCCACTCTGATTTAGCACTGCATATCAAAGTTCTAAAACATGACATTATTAGAATCTTATCTCACTATTTTTCCTTAAATTATGAACCTCTGTGTTTCAATTTATACATGATATGGGAAAAGGTAAAAGTATTGACCTTTAATTCATTTATTTATTTCAACTATTTTAACTAGACTGCTAATTACAGAGAAAATTTATTGATCAGTTGGTTAGAGTGTCGTTAGAATATAGCTTAGATAACAATTCAGCATAGAAATGCTAAAGCTGGATGAAAAGAAAGAGGATTATTTAGAAATTAATTTTAGTTTTCAATTATTCTTAGAAAATGTGAGTTTGTTAGAGTAATTGTTAAAAATTTCCATAGAGAAGATCAAAAGCAGAAACATCAACTCTTACCATCTGTTTTCCACTGTACATTCTAGCAAAGAAGGTCTTTGAGCATGTGGTCTTTGAGGTCCATTTATTTCCTGTACTGAAAAACAAAGTGGCCCCTTCCTTTCTCCTACACAGGATTTGTTTCTTGAAATCTATCTTCCAAATCACCATGGAAATGAATTTTAAATAAGACAGAGATCCTATTCCTTGGCCTTTTAAAACAGGATCATCAGAATTTTGGTACTTTTAATAGAAGTCATTTGTAAAATTTAGTAATTTTAATAATTTAAAAGTTTATTTTAAATTTCTACAGTTTTTACAGGTATTTACAAGAAAGGAAACAGAGAGGCTCTAGACTATAAATTTAAGGCTACCTACAAGAAAACACATGCATGATCACAAGTATGGAACATTTTAATTCCTAGGTAAATGACCTTCTCCAGGTATAAGATCAAAGTAGAAGAGAAATAGAACAGTGTTGATATGTGTCTCATGATAAAAAGTGTTAACATGTATCTATCTACTGATTCAATGCACCTATAGTTTTTCTTTCTGAGTTTGACCAGAATACACACACACACACACACACACACACACACACACACACACACACACACATTTTTCTCATTTGACTGGATAAAAATAATGGAATAGTCATCATACAATGTAATTCTTCTAGTATCTGTAGCATACTCATGATTTTTAAATAAGTAATTTAGTATGAAATGTCATTAATTATTAAGTTTGCTGTACATTCTACACCCAACACACATGTGCTTTCAATCCATTTCCTGGTGGAAATAGCATATTAAAATAAAAACAACAAAGAACCTCTTGTGCATTTCATAATTAGAAGCTTGATCTAATTTGGAAATCATTTCCGTTTTAAATTACAGCAAGGAACATAACAAAGTGAACGAATGAATGCCCCGGATTCTTTCAAACTGTGAGTGAAGCACTTTTAAAAGTGTTAGTATATGTTTCTCATTGTGAATGTGAACATGCTAGTGTTTCAAACTAAAACACTGCACCACATACTTTGAAAACACATGTGAATTCACAGGAAAATAGCGAATATTAAGTTACAAAGCCAGAACATGTTTTTGCTATAAAGCTTGAAACAGCAAGTAATCTATTCATTCTGGGCTCCAGTTTTCTTTTAATTAAAGTTGGAGGATTGCACTATCACAGGACGTATCTGATTCTAAGATGCATTTTAGGAATTACTACACTACTTTCTCTTGTTAGTGCTTTCTCGTGTTTAATACCTTCTTGTGGTTTCTTCCAACATCAGGAAATTGAAATTATAGATCTGAACTATATTATCATTAATGGCCTAATGAGTCTAGGGGCAACTATAGATGACTTATAGAACTCTAGGATTAAAATTAGAAAGCAACACTTACAAAGCTGAAAAAAGTATAAAGACAAAACAGACAGGAAGAGAAGGAATGGAAAAGAGTGAAATGCTGAATTATTTCATGGGCATCAAGTATAATCAGGTAATTAGCAAATGGAAAATTAACCAAGTCTCTTTCTGTCTTCTATATCTCAATACCTGAAGGGTCTATGCCTTTTCTTAACATATAAAGGGAAATATTTCTAAACCGAATTATCATAGAAATCATGAAAAACTCTATGATAAATACAAAAAGGCCATAATGCAGGAGAGGAAGCATCCTAGGCAATATTCCAAATGGCCGGGAGCCTTTCAGACATCCCCACAAGCAACTTGACAAGCAGGGGTAGATGATATCCTTAGAACATCAAGAACGTGTCATCATCCAACTAAGTACCACAGAATGACCTCTGCCAAGGCCTACTGCCACAAATCAATCTCTCAGACATATTGATGTTTCTTGCCACATGGAAGCTTCATAATTCTAAGTGCCAAACACAAGAGGAAAGTATTTCAGTAGGAACAGGGAAGCATGGGAGAGGCAATAGTAGTTAATATGACTAAAACCCATAATAGCTGTCACCTAAAAAGATGCAAAACACGTTATGCACATGCATGAAAATGCCATTAAAGAAACCATTCCTATGGGTAATCAATAAATGCTACAACATTAACAATTTAAAATTCATAAGGGAGAGATAAAATTGCTTTAAAAAACAAATCACAAAGTAAACACAATGTTTATTTTGTTATTAAATGCTAACATTCTATTGATTCTAGTCCAGTATTTCTTACTTTGTTCTGTAGTGCCCTCAGTATTTTGGCTTAAATATTTTTTCCTTAACATCCTTAAATATGACAAACAGCTACTTTGCAAGGAGGATTCCTTATACACAGAAATTTCTGAAATCTTTTTTAGTGGATAATTTCTTTATTTACATTTCAAATATTATCCCCTTTTCCTGTTCCCCACTGCCCAGGAAACCCCCTATCCCATCCCACCTCCCCCTGCTACTATGAGTGTATTCCCCTACCCCACCCACCATTCATTTTCTAGTTCCATTCATTTGACTAAAAATTTCATGAATTCATTGTTTTTAATATTTAAGTAGTACTCCATTGTGTGAATGTACCACATTTTCTGTATCCATTCCTCTGTTGAGGGTCATCTTGGTTCTTTCCAGCTTCTGGGTATTATAAATAAGGCTGCTATGAACATAGTGGAGCATGTGCTCTTGTTACAAGTTGGAGCATCTTTTAAGTATATGCCCAAGAGTGGTATAGCTGGGTCCTCAGGTAGTACTATGACAAATTTTCTGAGGAACTGCCAGACTAAATTCAAAAGTGGTTGTACCAGCTTGCAAACCCATCAACAATGAAGGAGTGTTCCTCTTTCTCTACATCCTCACCAGCATCTGCTGTCACCTGAATTTTTGATCTTAGCCATTTTGGCTGGTGTGAGGTAAAATCTCAGGGTTGTTTTGATTCGCATTTCGCTAATGACTAAGGATGTTGAACATTTCTTTAGATACTTCTTGGCCATTTGATATACCTCAGTTGAGAATTATTTGTTTAGCTCTGTACCTATTTTTTTTCTCCCAACCTTTTTTTTTTTTTTTCAAGACAAGGTTTCACTATACAGCCTTGGCTGTTCTGGAACTCACTCTGTAGACCAGGCTGGCCATGAATTAAGAAATCCACCTGCCTCTGCCTCCCACATGCTTGAATTAAAGGTGTGTGCCACCACTATCTGGCCACAATTATTTTTATATTTTGTTTATTTATACTTCAAATGTTATCCCCTTTCCCGGTTCTTCCCTGCCTTAAACCCCTTCCCTATATTACTCCCCCCCATTGCTTCTATGAATGTGTTGCCCCACCCACCCACTCCCACCTCCTCACCCTCAAATTCACCTACACTGGGGTCTCGAGCCTTCACAGGACCAAGGGGTTCTCCTCAGCTATACATTTGTTTCTCTGGAGTCTAACTTCTTGAATTCTTTGTATATATTGAATATTAGGCCTCTATCAGAAGTAGGGTTGGTAAAGATCTTTTCCCAATCTGTTGATTGCCATTTTGTCCTACTGACAGTGTCCTTTGCTTTACAGAAGCTTTGCAATTGTATAATGTCCCATTTGTCTCTTGTTGATCTTAGAGCATAAGCCACTGTTGTTCTCTTCAGGAAACTTTCCCCAATGCCAATGTGTTCAAGGTGTTTCCCTATGATCTATTCTACTAGTTTCAGGGTCTCTGGTTTTATGTGGAGGTCCTTGTCCCACTTGGACTTGAGCTTTGTACAAGGAGATAAGAATGGATCAATTTGCATTCTTCTACATGCTGACTGCCAGTTGAACCAGCACCATTTGTTGAAAATGCTGTCTTTTTTCCACTGGATGGTTTTAGCTCCTTTGTCAAAGATCAAAGGACCGTAGGCGTGTGAGTTCATTTCTAGGTCTTCAATTCTATTCCCTTCATCTACCTGCCTGTCTCTGTAACAATACCATGCAGTTTTGTTTTGTTTTGTTTTTTTATCACAATAGCTCTGTAATACAACTTGAGGTCAGGGATGGTGATTTCCCTCAGAATTTATTTTATGTTGAGTATAGATTTTCCCTATTCTGGTTTTGGTTTTTTGTTTTGTTTTGTTTTGTTTTGTTTTGTTTTGTTTGTTTTTTTTTTTTTTGGTTTTTGTTTTTTGTTTTGTTTTGTTTTGTTTTTTGTAATTTTAAATGAATTTTCAAAGTTTTCTTCCTAAGTCTATGAAGAATTGAGTTGAAATTTTGAAGAAAATTGCATTGAGTCTGTTAATTGCTTTTGGAAAGATAGAAATTTTTACTATGTTATTCCTGTTGATCCATTAACATGAGAGATGTTTCCATCTTCTGAGTTCTTCTTCAGTTTCTTTCTTCAGAGACTTGAAGTTCTTGTCATATAGATCTCCCCCTTACTTGCTTAGAATCATACCATGGTATTTTATTTTATTTGTGACTATTGTGAAGGATGTTGTTTCCCTCATTTTTTTTTTTTTTCTTAGCCGGCCAATCCTTTGAGTAGAGGAAGGCTACTAATTTGTTTGGGTTAATTTTATATACAGCCACTTTGCTGAAGTTGTTTAACAACTGCAGGATTTCTGTGGTGGAATTTTTGGGGTCACTTAAGTATATTATCATATCATCTGCAAAGAGTTAATTTTGACTTCTTACTTTCCAATTTGTATTCCTTTGACCTCCTTTTGTGGTCTAATTGCTCTGGTAAGGACTTCAAGTAGTATATTGAATAGGTAAGAGAGAGTGGGCAGCCTTGCCTAGTCCCTGATTTTAGTTGGATTGCATTTATTTTTCTCTCCACTTAGTTTGATGTTGGCTATGGGTTTGATGTACATTACTTTTATTATGTTTAGGTATGGGCCTTGAATTCCTGGTCTTTCTAAGAGATTTTACTGTGAAGGGTGTTATATTTTGTTAATAGCTTTTTCAGCATCTAATGAGATATGTATGTATTTTTTTTTCTCCTCTGAGTTTGTTTATATAGTGGAGTATGTTGATGGATTTCCATATATTGAATCAACCCTGCATCCCTGGGATGCAACCTGCTTGATCATAATGGATGATTCTTTTGATAAGTTCTCTGATTCAGTTTGCAAGAATTTTTTGAGTATTTTTGCATTGATATTCCTATCAGTGTCATTTTTTAAGAATTAAACACAGAACAGTGAGTTATTGTGGTCCTTTGATTTCCCCAGGGCCTGTAGTGAGCTGTCATTATCTTATTTCCATAACGAAGGTAGAATCCTTGTATTCAGTGTCCTAAATATGTATTTTTCATAGTAATTTTTCTGATTGTGAGTATAAGGATACACATTGGCTTACATCATCTTTCCATCAAAACTCAACAAATAGTACCTTAACTTTATATTTTCCAGTTCAAATGAACAGTGATTTCTATATATTGTACCTACGGCATGTATGCATGGATGTTAGTCTTAGCTTTCCTGGGTATCTTGTTTCTTCTCCATTCACCTGCAAACGGAGCTAACATATTAACTGAGGCAAGTAGTTCATCTGTAAACTGTAAAAGACATGTCCTATTACATATATTCTCAAAGTATCTGGTACTTCTTCACATCTTGGCAAATCCAGAACAGTCATATTTCACACATGAAGTCCGATGTTCACAGAGAACATGGCAGAAATTATAAGTTGTCTCTTTATAACTTATTCCCAGAATGTATTCAGTTTAATTTCTTCCATATTTTACTGGGTTCAATGACTAAGCAATATAAAATGAGGAAAGGTGTTTCATGAGAAACTGTGGAATAGGTACATTGAAGATTGAGGCAAGTTAGTGAGTTCTGGTATTGCTGACATGCCATCCATAACCGTATATGTAATTTGTCTTACATGGTTTGTGATTAAGTGATTTTATTGCAGTTAATATTTGGACTTCTCTGTCTTAGACTTCATATATTTGGAGCAGTGGTTCTTATCTTTTATAATGTTATGACCCTTATTTTGTTCCTCATGTTGTGGGTATCCCTAGCCACAAAATTACATCATTGCTACTTTATTACTGTAATTTTGCTACTGTTATGAAGTGTGATGAAAATATCTGATATGTAGGGTATCTGATATTAGATTCCTCTGAAAAGTAACACCCGACCCCAAAAGAGGTTGCAACCAAAAAATTGCTAGTTTAGATAGTTTGGCTTTCTGAATATTTTCTATAACCAATTGCTTTCTTCCACCAACTGTCCTCTTTTTGACACTATCTTTATAGATTGTTACAAAACATTAACATATAGGAAAGCAATCTCTTTGGTTGAAAAAATGTCAATCATATTAAGTAAATCATTTGATCAATACCTTCGTATTGTGCCCCGTAAATTTGGAAATGCTGTGTCATCATTTTCATTGAATTTCAGGAACTCTTTAATTTCTTTTTTTCTTCCATGAACATCCTAGCATTGAGTAGGGAGACATTCAGTTTCCATTGATGAGTTTTCTGTTGTTTTTGTTTTTATTGAAGACCAGCCTCAGTCTATGGTGATCTGATAAGATGCATGGATCATTTCAATCTTCTTGTATTGGTTGAGGCTTGTTTTGTGACAAATTATATGATCAGTTTTGAAGAAGGTACCATGAGGTGCTGAGAAGAATGTATATTCTTTCATTTTAGGATGAAAATGTTCTATAGACATCTGTTAAATCCATTTGGTTCATAATTTCTCTTAGTTTCACTGTGTCTCTGTTTATTTTCTGTTTCCCTCTTCTGCCCATTGATGAGCGAGGGGTGTTGAAGTCTCCCACTATTATTGTGTCAGGTTTAATGTATGTTTTGAGCTTTAGTAAAGTTCCTTTTTCTCTTTTCATTTTTGGAATTTCTTCTTTTTTATTAGATATTTTCTTTATTTACATTTCAAATGTTATCCCCTTTCCTAGTTTTCTCTCTGAAAATACCCTATCTCGTCCCCTCTACCCCTGCTCCTCAATCCACCCACTCCTGCTTCCTGGCCCTGGCAGTCCCCTATACTAGGGCATAGAACCTTCACAAGACCAAGGGCCTCTCCTCCCAGTGATGACCAACTAGTCCATCCTCTGATACATATGAAGCTAGAGACATGAGTCCTTCCATGTGTTTTCTTTGACTGGTGGTTTAGTCCCAGGGAGCTCTTGGGGTACTGGTTAGTTCATATTGTTGTTCCTCCTATAGGGCAACAATCCCCTTCAGCTCCTTAGGTACTTTCTCTGGTTTCTTCATTGGGGACCCTGTGCTCTGTCCAATGGATGACTGTGATCATCTACTTCTGTATTTGCCAGGAACTGTCAGAGCCTTTCAGGAGACAGCTATATCAGGCTCCTGTCACCAAAATCTTGCTGCCATCTGCAGTAGTGTCTGGGTTTGGTGGTTGTTTATGGGATTGATCCCAGATCAAAAACTCAGGTGACAGCAGATGCTGGCAAGGATGTGGAGAAAGAGGAACACTCCTCCATTGCTGGTGGGATTGCAAGCTGGAAAACAGTTTGGCAGTTCCTCAGAAAATTGTATAGCACTACCAGAAGATCCAGCAATAGCACTACTTGGCATATGATCCTCCAACTTGTAATAAGGACACGTGCTCCACTATGTTCATGGCACCCTTATTTATAATAACCAGAAGCTGGAAAGAACCCAGTTGAACAAAGGAATGGATACAGATAATGTGGTTAATTTACACAGTGGAGTTCTATGCAGCTATTAAAAACAATGAAGTTCTGAAATTCTTAGAAAAATGGATGGATCTGGAGGATATCATCCTGAGTGAGGTAACCCAATCACAAAAGAACACACATGATATGCACTCACTGATAAGTGATATTAGCCCAGAAGCTCAGAATACCCAAGATACTATTTGCAAAACACAAACTCAAGAAAAAGGAAGAATAAAGTGTGAATATTTTGATCCTTCTTAGAATGGGGAACAAATTACCCATAGAAGGAGTTACACAGTCAAAGTTCCGAGTAAAGTTTCTTTCATGAATGAGTGTGCCCTTGCATTTGACGTGTAGATGCTCAGTGTTGAGACCTTCTTTAGGTGGAATTTTCCTTTGATGAATATGAAGTGTCCTTATTCATCTTACTTGATAACTTTTGGTTGAAAGTCTATTAGATATTATGATGGCAAGTCCCACTTGTTTCTTGGGACCATTTGCTTGGAAGATTTTTTTTTAGCCTTTTACTCTGAGGTAGTGTTTGTGTGCATAGTGTATACATTCTTTCTTACTTCACCATGTTTTTGATATACTTAATAATACTATCTTTAGCTACACATAAAAAATGAGTACATGTCACAAAACATTTTTATTTTATTATTTATTCATATTTTTCTATATGTTTGTTTTCATGTTGTTGACCAGAAGCTAGAAGACAGCATCAATTCATGAAACTGGAGTCACTGGTGGTTGTACACTGCCAAATATGGGTTCTAGAACCCAACTCTGCTCTTTCAAGAATTATCAATCTCTCTTAAGTCCTGAGCCATATCTCCATGCATAAAGTCATATATAATTCCTGAGATGATGTTCATTAGACTTTCCACAATTTTCCATCCATCACATTTTGTGTTATTCTACTTTTTGTACATGATTTTCATTTTATAATAAGGGTCATCAACTTGGTTAGCAGGCTAACAAACATGATTTCTCCTAATTCTGTTTCATCTACTCCTTTTTTGTTTCACTTTGTGTCACTATTTTGATCAAGTGCTGAATATAGAATATTGACAGTTTAACTTGATTGTTGTATGAAAATGCCCCACTTAAAACTTCAAAGAGGAAATGAGATGAGTTTCATTTGAATACTGACTCACAGGTATCTTTGAAGGCTATGTGAGCAACTCCATAGAAAGAAACAAACACAAAGCCCACTGAGTAATAATCCGAATGGACATTATAGACTTTTAGCTAAAGGAACCTGATCTGTGGAAATGTCCTGATTGACTAGATTAATTCTCGGACAGTTTGACATGTATCTTCAAACCACAGTAGTACAGAGTCAGGAAGGATTGTAGAGCTGATTCTTAAATATTAAACACCAATCTAAATGAATATAATATCTCTCATCCTTTATTTTTCTTTTAATTTGACACAATGGATGGGCTTCAATAAGGCTTCTAGGAAGAGACAATGAGAATCCGTAGTGAGTCTGATGCTACAAAGTGCGAGATGAAGGCAAGATCTCTCATAACCACTCATCTGAGTTACTTACATTTTACACCATGTAACAATGGAGTTGCACCTCATTAGCCATGTTCGTTATATTAGTCCCTCATATCACAGACATTCTTAACCCAAGCAGCAGTGACTCTTAACTCCTGAGCCATATCTCCATGCATAAACTCAGATATAATCCCTGAGATGATGTGCATTAGACTTTCCACAATTTTCCATCCATCACATTTTGCATCATTCTACTTTTTTTTGTACACGATTTCTTTTTATAATAAAGATCATCAACATGGCTAAAAGGCTAAAAACATGTGATTAAACAACAATATAATATGAGAGAGACAGAGAGAGAAAGAGAGAGAGAAAGAGAGAGAGAGAGAGAGATGTAATGGCATGCTGCTGGCTAAATGTAATACTTTAGGGACTTAGTTTATGAATTCTAGCAAATATTTGCTTCTGAAAACACACATGCTTTAAGTATTTTGTGAAGTAACAAATAAAAATTCTGTGCAAGGCAATAAACACCAAAAAAGACTTTCTATTTTAATCCCCAGAATATCTTCTTCATTTGGTTTAATATCCAAATCTTTTGCTAACAAACAGCTGTTCATACCAAGTGAAAGAGATACTCAAGCCCCATTTCCCATATTCTTGGAACACAACATACTGCTGTTGACAGAGAAAGCATCAGTGGTAGTAGTGGGGATGACAGCAAAGAAATTATATTTTCCATAGAATGCACCGAATTCAGGTTATAGAAACAACTCAAATGCATTACTACTGTCAGAAACTGAGTTTGGGGCTGGGTTGATTTTTAATTATGTAATGAATTTAAGCCTCAAAAAAAAAGCATTAACTTACAGATCAATCAAATAACCCCCTTAAAAGATGGGGCTCAGAGCTAAACAAAGAATTCTCACCCGAGGAATACCGAATGGCTGAGAAGCACCTGAAAAAATGTTCAACATCCTTAATCATCAGAGAAATGCAAATCAAAACAACCCTGAGATTCCATCTCATACCAGTCAGAATGGCTAAGATAAAAAATTCAGGTGACAGCAGATGCTGGCAAGGATGTGGAGAAAGAGGAACACTCCTCCATTGTTGGTGGGATTGCAGGCTTGTACAACCACTCTGAAAATCAGTCTGGCAGTTCCTCAGAAAATTGGACATAGTACTACCGGAGGATCCCGCAATACCTCTCCTGGGCATATATCCAGAAGATGTCCCAACCGGTAAGAAGGACACATGCTCCACTATGTTCATAGCAGCCTTATTTATAATAGCCAGAGCTGGAAAGAACCCAGATGCCCCTCAACCGAGGAATGGATAAAAAATGTGGTACATTTACACAATGGATTACTACTCAGCTATTAAAAAGAATGAATTTATGAAATTCCTAGGCAAATGGTTGGACCTGGAGGGCATCATCCTGAGTGAAGTAACACAATCACAAAGAACTCAAATGATATGTACTCACTGATAAGTGGATATTAGCCCAGAAACTTAGTATAGCGAGATATAAGGTACAATTTGCAAAACACATGAAACTAAAGAAGAATGAAGACCAAAGTATGGACACTTTGCCCCTTCTTAGAATTGGAAACAATCACCCATGAAAAGAGTTACAGAGACAATGTTTGGAGCTGAGACAAAAGGATGGACCATCTAGAGACTGCCATATCCAGGGATCCATCCTATAATTAGCCTCCAAACGATGACACCATTGCATACACTAGCAAGCGTTTGATGCAAGGACTGTGATATAGCTGTCTCTTGTGAGACTAGGCTGGGGCCTAGCAAACACAGAAGTGGATGCTCACAGTCAACTATTGGATGGACCACAGGGCCCCCAATGGAGGAGCTAGAGAAAGTATCCAAGGAGCTAAAGAGATCTGCAACCCTGTAGGTGCAACATTATGAACTAACCAGTACCCCGGAGCTCTTGTCTCTAGCTGCATATGTATCAAAAGATGGCCTATTTGGCCATCACTGGAAAGAGAGGCCCATTGGACAGGCAAACTTTATATGCCCCAGTACAGGGGAACGCCAGGGCCGATAAATGTGAATGGGTGGGTAGGGGAGTGGGGCGGGGGAGGGTGTGGGGGACTTTTGGGATAGCATTGGAAATGTAATTGAGGAAAATATGTAATAAAAATATTTTTTAAAAAATCATAATTTATTTACTAGTCATTTTTATGATGCGTAGGACCAGAGTATATGAATATAGAGAATAAGACACTGCAATAATTAAAAGTTCTCTTTTGTGGAACTGACAAGAAACCAAGACATGGTTGTTTGGTTTAAGATCATCTGTGACACAGGGGAAAAATGCAACAAACATGGCTAATGAGGTGCAACTCCATTGTTACATGGTGTAAAATGTAAGCAACTCAGATGAGTGGCAGGGATCCCATGGTTATGAGAGATCTTGCCTTCTTCTCGCACTTTGTATCATCAGACTCACTATGGATTCTCATTGTCTCTTACTAGAAGCCTGCTCAAAGCCCACCCATTATGTCAAATTAAAAAAAATAATAAAGGATGAAATCCTTGGCATTGAAAACATGAGTTTAAAAATTGTATCATATTAGCTTCCAGTGTAGCATTTTATCCTACTGGCCCTCTAGCTTTAATGACCCAGAAATTTTATAATTTCTTGTAGTGACAATCATACATACCCTTTCTAATATCAAGTAATAAAGAAAGACTAGCCATAGGTGCTCCCTTAGCTGGTGACACGGTACATCTCCTGGTGTAAATAACAATGAAAATGTATAATAACAAGAGTGCCTGAGAATGGAAGACAATTGTGCTTCATAAACAGCTGAGTTCAAATTAGGTTCATCAAATCTCCAACTCCTGGTGTTCTCTCTCTCTCTCTCTCTCTCTCTCTCTCTCTCTCTCTCTCTCTCTCTCCAAACAGACACCCACTGACACACAGACACACACAGACACACACACACATACGCACAAACACACACACATGCTCATGTGCATTCTTGTGCGCACACACAAACATACAGATACATATATATGTATATACACACACATATATACACACATATACATACATACATCTACACATTCATATATACTTATATATACATATTTATATATACATAAATATATGTGTATATATGTATATACATACACACACACACACACACACACACACACACACACACACACACACACATATATATATATATATATATATATATATATATATATATATTTACACACATCCTTCTTAGTCTCATTATGTATTTAAAATATTTGGTCTCCAATTGATGGAATGTTTGGGGAGGTTTAGGAGGTGTGGCCTTGTCGAAGAACTTGTGCAACTCTGGTTAGGCTTTTAAGTTTTCAAATCCCTAAACATTGCTGACTAAGCTCTTTATGAACAACTTGCAGATCCAGAAGTAAACGTCTGCTCCAGCATTATCAAACTCTTAATTTCTGAAACTCTGAGCCAAAATGAAACTCTTTTATTATTTAGTTTGGTTGTAGTTATACAAATGCAACCAGGACATCGCCAGTTGCTAAAAAATAAGTAACTCATGAAAAAGAAAGTTAGGTAAATCCCATGGTAATCATTGCTACACAGAGACCAATCTTAGAGAAAAGGAAATTGAATTATAATCAATTCTTCACTTATACAATTGACAGTGAGTAATCATTTTAACAATTTAATGGCTCTTCATCGATTTCTAGAACTCTGGTCACCAGTAATGTAAGACTTTTTATTTGCTTTATTGTTGATAAATCATAAAGACAGATAATTTCTCTTTTATTTTCTGGTAACATGATTTTATTGCAAAAAATATTTTGAGTCTGACCATTGAGTATGAATATCAAGTTACTTGACTTTTTGTAAATTATACATACATATATATATAATTTATAATATATATTATATAATATATACACATATACGTATACACACACTCTGTATATGTATATGTACATGTACATGCATATGTTGTATATGTTGTATATGTATATGTATATGATGTATATGATGTTTATGTCTATGTCTTGATTAGACAGTTTATCTTGTCAGGGTAACTTTTTCTCATTGATTTACTTTTTTATTTGCAGACTGAGTACTACTATTTTAAGCATAAGAATATTGTAAAATATGTAAGTATATGCACAAACTTCTCATACCAATTTTTTTTAATGCTTTGTTAATAGTATAACAAGGAGTTCCGCTTGGGCTACAGAAGCTAATCTCCAATCTCTGAAACCATGAAGAAGGGGATTGACAAGTGCAACTCCACAAGTCTGTCCTTGAACCTTCACAGGTACAATGTGGAATACACATGGAGGGCAGGACATAGAGTATATACAAATGTAAAATAATGATGAATATCTTCAACATATAAATTTCTGGGTCTAACTAAATTAACTTCCCACAGAATGCTATTTCAAAAATATTTTTATCACTGTCAAAATTTAATTAATTAAAAGAAACAGATTTAGTCATGGAATTTTATATTAGGTTTATATAAGTATAAATAATTTTTGTTATTTTCAAATAGAACATACATTTTGATGCATCATCTTTATATTTAATGGAAGACACACTTCCTCCCATAAGGCCACACCTAGTCCAACGAAGACACAGCTCCAAATAGTGCCACTCCCTGAGCCAAGCATATTTAAACCACCACAACCTTTATTTATGTATACACATTATAAACTAGGATTCTCACATAAGGTACAATATATGCTTCTGTTCTGTAGTTTTGATAATGTAATTAAATAACATTTCTTGCCCCCCTTACCTCCAAACACTCCCATATACCTCTCCACTTCCTTCAAATTCATCAATTTTTTTCATTGATAATTATTGTGTGCCTACACACATATTTGAATATTTTATTCTTTTCTGAATTAGTTTCAGATTGCTTAATTATACATTCCATATCCACCTATAGTTTTCTGAGCTTTTCTTTAAATAATCCATCAAATATTCAAAAATGTCAGTGGAGTGGAGGGAGTCTGATTCCCATCAACACTGTGATTACTAGGAACTTGTGTCTGTACTTGGTCTACTCTAGTCTACCTTTCAGTGTTCCTGTATCTCTAAAATAAGGCATTATTTTTGAAGCTGAAATTTTATTAGACACATGGAGCATTGAAATCACTGCTTAGTGACTGAATCTTGCAACTAATATAACCATTCGGATATAAAAAATATGGCACCTATTGTAATTTTATTTACATACTATTTTCCTTAAAACTTTAGAACAAGTTCTTGCTTGAACTTCCTATCTATTGTAAGATTCTTTGCACAATTTTTTATATATACATGAGGCAATTAATTCATTTAGTCAACTGACCCAAGATCATGCAGATAATGCATGACAGGGTTATATGCTACATCTTGGTATAAAATTTTTGAAACATTTTTTGCCTTTTCATCTTGAATTGTATCAGTTTATGATGTCTCTAAACTGTTCTTTCTAATATATAATGTTTCTTATTTTATCTTTTCTCCAAGGTGAAAACTAATGCATTATTGGAAGTTCTGTTACAATCTGGAATTCTGCCCAGTATTCCTTTGGGGTTGCACTGAAAGATCTTGTGTTTTAAGTTAATCTCTTCAGCATTTCTTAGGTAATGGCTACACACACACACACACACACACACACACACACACACACACACACACACACATATATATATATATATATATATATATATATATATATATATATATATATATATATAAAACAGTATTGCAAGTGAGGGTACTGTGTTACTACTAAATTGGACCAAATAGCACTCCATGCTTGCTAAAAAAGGCATATTGTAAATAGGAAAATGTCACCTGGCTATCTTTTGGGTGATAAAGAGAAAATTGCCAAGGAATTTGAGGACCTCAAAGCTGTCATGGCTACCTCTTAAGGGGATAGAGAGGGTAGCAGACTGAGACCTCCATGGCCGACTCCAGGGAGAAGAGAGAGACAAAAAGGTAGTTATGACTGGATAGGAAGCTAGAGGATGAAATAATCTGGGAGTTAGCATAGATCAGGAGGAGTAGAGGAGGTTGAATAGCTGGAAGACTAGCATGGAGACTTCTGACCAGAAGAGCCTGGTGGCTTTGACATGCATGGCAGGTATATATTAAGAGAGTACAAAAGAGCCTGGAGGTTAGTGGGCTCTTTGATACAGAACCAGGGTATATTCCAGCAGAGAACCAAGGGGAGATGGAAGAAATGGGACTTCCTGCCAGACAGAAACCCATTTTACACGTTTCTAAGAAATGTTGAGAGTAGGGATTGATCTCTTCTCAAGCGATCCTATTTATCTGCTCAGCCTTCCAGATCCCCAGACTATCATTTTGGGGCATAGACAGTGGCACTACTTTGGAAGGTATTGGTAAATGTGTGAGCATACTAATGAATAAAGCCTGTACAGGCAGTTTTGCTTTGCCTTCAATGAAGATGAACACATGATTAATTCTACATTAATTGAACACATACTATATAGGCTTGATCTCAGTGGCAGAGAACTAGAATAAAAACCTTAACTTCACAACATTTTCAATATATGAGACTATATACAGAGTGTTTTAGTGGTATCCTGTGTCCTGCTAATTTTACAGGAAACCCACCACAGATGACTACTCAGACACAATTTAGAGCCTATTGAAATGTTTCACTCCAGCTCACTGGGACTGCACTATTTGCTATCGAAGTGTAGCCCAAAGTGTTCAGAGCATGGAGTTTTTAAAGAAAAAAATAAAGAAACCCACTTCCTAGTGCATTGTGTGGCAGCTTGAGGGGAAATTCACAGAAGTAAGCTGTTTAACAGAAGCTAGCATAAGCAGGTAACTGGAGAGATACAGCACAAGCAGGCAGTTTAACAGACACTAAGATAAATTACCTTGGCAGCTTGTCCTAGGATTCTTAGAATTGAGTTGGGTAGTTTTTCATTGGATTCATCATCAAGGCAATCAAATTCCAGTTAAACCTGAAATGGACTCATGAAGAATGCAACATGGAGGGACGTCGGCATGGCCTTACAATGAAAACTGAAATCGCTCTGGAGAGTGAAAAAAACAGGACTTTCCTCAGAGTTTGGTGAACTGGGAGAATATTGGCAAAGGACAGTATCAGAGAAACAGAAAAGAATTAAATAAATATGGCCTGAACAAGTCTGAATTCCATTAACAGTTTGAGAGAAACATGGAAATTACTGGAAGGCTTTGAGTAAGAAAGAGGAGCAATGCTATTTATTTTCCTGTGAGACTAGTGGGACTGTCTACCTGAATGTGCTTTGCAATGAATGACAAGGAGAGAAAAGAGGCCAAGTGAACATAATGTAATAATATCTCATACTTTATATAGAATATATAATTTATGTATATAATAAACAATTATTAATATTAAATTAATAACACATTTCTAATATGTTATATATTGCTATATTAATAACATATAGTAGTACAATATATTATTACATATTTATATATAATATTTAGAACAACGTGGCTATCTGGAGATCAAAGAGCACGCATTCATAGATGCCAACTAATAGAGCTTTAAATATTATTATTTCAAAATTCCAAATTATAGAAGTGCAATTTCTGGTCAGAGTTGTGGATTATAGTGGAATCTGTCCATCCTTTGATTGCAAGATTGCAGGATAACATCTTGCTCACTTGCAGCATGATGCATGTCAAATAGGATGAAAATTTGGGAAGACAGCTTCAGATGATTTGCCAAAAGCAAATATGCACATTCTGTGACATCTCATGTATTACAAGAGGATGGCAACCTCTCTACATGGCACCGAATAGTCTTAAACAGCTGATCTTCCTACCTGCATTTACCGAATGCCTGAAATCCAGTCATTAACTACAACACTCAACATTATACTAGACTCAGGGGTTTAGGAATGGTAGGCAAACACTCTGCTACCCGAATACTAGTCACAAGTGCAGCATACACACACGAGAATCCTGTATATTATCTCTACTAAAGTAAACTCTGTATATTGTATATATTTATATTCATACAGCATTTTGTGGAATGAAAGAGAAGACAGGGATACCGGGAAAGGATTTGGTGTTTGGTGGCTGTTGAGGTTTATTTATTAGAGCACAGAGGACTTCTAGGACCAGGGAACACCTCTTGGTGACAATTTTATGGTAGGTGATCATTTGGCTGAATCCACTGACTTATAAACCACACACACAGAGATAGTAATGTAAGACACAGATTGAGTAGCTATGGTGTTCAATGTAGGATCTCTGGTTGCAGCATGTGTGGTACTTGACAGTGAACATTAACAAATAAGTGGACCATGAGCATGCTCTCCCCGTGTAAAATAGTAGAGGTGATGATTTATGAAGATAGGAAGTTGATGAGAAATTTTTGTCTTCCTGTGAAATTGCTATGAAATTAAATATCCTATAAAAGTTTGCCATAAATGAATGGAGAGTGAAATGTAAGGATTCTTACATTTTACTAGAAGAGGTAGATCCTTGTGTTTTCTTCTTGGCCCACGTGCAATGATTTCTTGATTATTCATACCCATGCTTGCTTCTTCCTCTGTCCTTTCATTATTATTTGTTCCAGTACAGGAGTCAGGAACACTTTCAACTTCTATAGATTTCGGGTCCATTTAATGCAATTCACCAGTGATGCGGTTCTTTTAAAATGTAAAGCAGACTGGCTATGTAATCAACTTCAGACAATTAAGTATAAATCAATCATTCAACTCTGAGAACCAACCAGTGAAATGCTAAGCCTTGCAGTAACAGTTTTGTTAATAAAATAATATGCCACTAATATAATCATTTTCTTCAAAAATAACATATATGGGATCTCAAAAAAGAAACGTTTTTCTATTGTACCTTTGTAAAGATTACATTAAATATGTTTGCTGATACACAGGTTTCATGCCTTTATTTTGCACACATCTAGTTCTTTGATCTCCAAAGCTATGAACTAGGAATTAAAAATGAAAATGAGTATGCATTGGTGCAAAGGAATTCCATTTCTGAAAGAGCACTCTTGTGAAACTGATTTCCTCAATAGCAGGGCCAGGTGGAGAGATGGAGGTCACCTCTGTGTAGCAGCATGCACCTCCCAGATCAATAGGAAGCCAGCAATGCTGTCTTCCTCAGTGACCAGATGGGCCAAGTCCTGCAGGATAGCCTATAGCCATTATTCTGTGCATCAGGCTGTGCAATTGATTTCAAGATGACAGACAAGAGAGAAAGGGCTGTTAGGCTTGACTGCCTCCTGTCAGTGCAGGGGCCCTGGAATGTTGTAATTTTGTCAATTTTGGTGATGCAGGGTGGTATCCTGACAGAGGAAGCACAACTTGTCATGCAGTTTGCAGGTACAGTGGGGAACCTGCTCATTGGTGCTTTGGCTGGGACTTCCCTGACTAGGATAGTGCACCATGAAACATAGCTCATTTCCAAGGGTAACTCCTACAGATGATATTTATTGTGAAAAGAAATGAATTTGGAAATGGTAGGATCCAGAAGTGGGGTTGATTTCCCAGAGACCATTCTAGGTACTTCATTTGTTTCATGATTGCTGCCGTGTATTTTACAAGTGAAAGAGTTTACCTGTCAGTGTCTAAATTTCAATTACCTGCAGTGTATAAAATTCCCTTTCGACGAGTAATCACTTTATTAATGGGGGAATTGGAGAAACTAATGTCTAAGGAACAAGAAGACATATTCTGTAAACATCACCACATTTATATTTTGACTTGGATTGGGTAAATCAGGTTACAATAATTGTGTCATGTACAGATGGATTGAGAGGCGCACATCAGGCTGTGCTAAATCATGTGAAAAGTGTGTGAATGAAAACATTAATTACATCTCATAGGTAAACATCAAAGAGACTAGACAAGTCATGATTTTGTTTAATGCTGGAAATGTCAGAGCTACTTGACTACAGATTCCCTGGGGACCTCTCTTTTGTCATATTTCATCTCTTGTATTACTTCACAAACATTTACATTCCTGTTTTCTACTTTAGAAATAATGATAATGTCAAAATGCCTCATTTCCAAGATCTTGCTAGAGGTTTGAAATAAGAACTTAGCATCCCATTTTACTATGGTAGCTCTGCACCATGGACTGAGAGCTCAGAAGCCTGCAGGATAAATGGACAGCCAAAGAATAAAAGTACAGCAGATATGATCTGTCAAAAACCACAAGTGAGATTTCCAAGATGTACTGGAATTACCAGTTGAAGGAAAAGTGATGGCTACATTGAATAAAGGCAATTCAAAACAAAGCACACAATGTCCATGTTTTTGTGGGTTTAGATTAAGGGGGAGCTTCAGGGTAAGGCAAATTGTATAGGTTCAAGTGCTGAAGAGAATTGCCTGGGTCATAATCATGGTCCTCAAAGTATTTAGATCAAGTGGAAGTATTCACTTCACAAATATTTTCAGTTCTTCCTAGAGGGAGAGATTGAACACTCCTGCCTTATTAAGGTACATTGTAAATGTTATTTTGAATCTGAGATATTAAGAGTTTGAATCTGATATGTTTTATTATACATTATAGAAAGGCTAAATCTATCATTTGTTTCTTAAGCACATATGTAATGATTTTGTTTTATTTACCATTGTTTTACATAAAATGTGATTGTGAAATAATTATGCGGGATTCATGATTTCTGTGTTTCATAAAGCATAAAGGAACAATTGCTATTTTACATTAAGTAATACAGTTAGGCCAAAAAAAAAAAGGAGAAAAAGACTTGGTTTGGTATTCACTAAAAAAAATTTACATGGAAAATTGTGTAATATTTGATTTTACTAAATATAATCAAAATAGATTTTCAATAATCATATCTACTTGTTTTAGTTATAAAACAATAGATGACTATATTTTCCTAGTTACCATGTAAAATCAAGTGGTACTCATTGTAAAATGCTGAAATAATTGTATGGTTCATAGTAACAGGCAATATTTTAATGTTTTTATTAGACGATAAAATATTATTTTGGATATTTATATCTGTAAATATCAAAGTTATAGCTTAGTAATTAATTTTCTTGTTGTTTATATACTCAAGTATTCAGATGAGCTGAATTTGATAGAAGAGAGCGTGAAAAATATTTTCCTTTTTCCTGTCATTGACACAGGAAAAAGATTTCTGATCAGAACACTGGTGATAAAAGCATTAAGCATGACAATTACAAAAAGTGACCCCTGAAAACGAAAATTAACAAAAAGCTTCTGTATGATTTTAGGGAATATTGTCATTCAGGCAAAATGATAACCTATAGAATAGGAAATTTTTCCCAACTGCATATCTGATATAGAGCCAACTTCTGCAACACATTCCAGTTCTTGAAACGCTAAAGATGATGAAAACAAATAACCCAATAAAAATCATTCCTAAAGAGGGAATGCTTTAAAAAGAAACACAAGTGGCTTAGAGATTTCAACTTGCACCTGTCAGAATGAACAAGATGAATAAAAAATGCCAGCTCCTGCTGGGGAGCATGCGGGGTAAGAGGAATAAATGCTCACACATTGCTGATGGAAGAGTCAACTCTACAGCCCCTGTGGAAATCGGTGAGGTAGATTCTCAGGAAGATGGGGATCAATCTACCTCAAGATCCACATATAACACTAGATATATACCCAAAAGACTTTTCGTCCTACCATAGAAATACTCACTCAGCCACGTTTATTCCTTTCTAGTCGTAATAGCTAGATTAGAAACAGCCTAGATATTTGCTAACAGATGAATGGGTAAAAAAAAAATTTCCAACGTGTAAATTTACACAATGGAATACTACTCAAATATTTAAACAATATCATGAAGTTCACATATAAACAGATGTTGCTAGAAAAAAGAATCATTCTAAATGAAGTAACTCAGACCCAGAGTGATAAATGTGGAATATATTTCTTTTTGTGTGGATGTTAAGTCTTTCTTTGATGACCAAGTTACAATTCCAGTTTATATAACCAGAGAATATAGGTGTTTAGTAAGAGAATATGAGAGAAAGATGGCTCTCCATATATATATATATATATATATATATATATATATGTATATATATATATGTATATATGTATGTATATTTATATATGTATGTATATAGTGTGTGTGCTGTCTAAAGGAAATTGCTAAAAAATAGGAAAAGTAACAACTGCATAGCGTTCATTATCAAATAAGGCTCCCAGTGTGTTATATCTAAATGAGATATTGCCCAGTGAGCCTCACCCGAGTACCTAAACAACACAGGCTATTGGCAAGGCTATTGGTTGTTTTCTACAAACTGAAGGTAATGCCCTATTGCAAAAAGACAGAACCTACACAATTCACTGAGCATGGAGAATTCAAGCTGGTCCCTACATAGAATCTTTGCCCCTGCTGACTAGTATTGATGATACTTGCAGGTACTATGCATGCTACCAAAAGAGAAAGGTAAACACCAACTAATCTACTAAATCTTTCCTCTGAAATGATGAATTGCCTACAATATGTGCTACTTTATTGTGACATAAAGCTTTTGGGTATAATCAACCAATATCTGATTGTATTTAAGGCTTTCTGCATGATATAATACTCATCCCTGATGTTGCTCAGTTGGCCAAGAGCCAGAGACCAAATAGGCCAGGGACCTGTAGAAAAACCAAATACCAAAAAGTATTTTAGAAAATCTAGAAAGTGTGTGTGTGTGTGTGTGTACATGTGTGTGTGCTATCTAAATGAAATTGCTAAACAATAGGAAGAGCAAAGTGACAACTGCATAGATTCATTTTCAAATAAAGCTTCCAATGACTTTCATCTAAATCGAATATTTCCCAACAGGCCTCATCATAATACCTAAACAACGCAGGCTATTGAGACCAGGCAGGTGGCAGACTCTCAGGACTAAATGGGGAGTGACCTTAGATGAAATGCCCAACAGTGGGGAGAGGGAACTCAGAGTCCACCACCAGTAAATAGGCAGGGTCTCAAGAAGATGGATGGTGTTACCAACCCACAGTCAAAATTTCTGACCCCGAAGTGTTCCTGTCTAAAAGAACTACTGAAACAAAAATGGAGAAGAGACTGAGGGAAACATTGTCCAGTGATCAGTCCAACCAGGAATCCATCTCCTGGGGAGATTCCAAGGCCGACAGTATCACTGATGCTATGATGTGCTTACAGACAGGAACCTAACATGGCTGTGTTCTGAGAGGCGCAACAAGCAGCTGACTAAGACAAACACAGATACTCACACCCAACAAATGGCCAGAAGTCAGGGACTCCTATGGTTGATTTAGGGGAATGATAGAAGAAGCTGAGGAGGAGGGAGACCCATAGGAATACCAGCAGTCTCAACTACCCTGTCTCCCTAGGAGCACCCAGACACTGAACCACCAGGCAGCATACAAGAGCTGGCCCTAGGCCTCTGTCACATATGTAGCAAAGGACTACCTGGTCTGGCCTCAGTGGGAGATGTTCCTAGTCCTGGAGAGACTTGAGGTCCCAGGGAGAGGGGAGTACTGGGGTGGGGAGCATCCCTTCAGAGATTAGAGGGGAGGAGAGAATGAACTGTGGAATGGAGGGCAGGAAAGGTAAATGCTTGATTGTAAATAAATAAATAAATAAATAAATAAATAAATAAATAAATAGATAAATAAATAATTTTTAAAAAGACAAAAAAAATACTACCATTATATTGTAGTTTGTAGGCATGGCATGATTCCTAGTGACAATAAGCTGAAGTCACAGATCAGATTTTTCTCATCCATTATCAGAGAAATTACCTCCTGCAGTAGATGAGAACATACAGATTGATTCAAAGCTAGTCAATGTGCAGAGAGAAAGAGACCTTATGCTACTCAGGGTCAACTCAATATCTCTTTGGAATTCTTCTCCATAGGGCTCAGGGACCTGCAAAGATAGTAAACACCCAAGGCAATGGGAGTTACTAAGGGAACAAGACCTTCTAAACACTTTAGGATGGACACACATATAAACCCATGGAGACTGTGGTAGCATGCACAGGACCTGCATCGGTTGATGCCATATGCGGTTTCAGTGCTGAGAGATGTGCACATAAACTCCGTATCTAATCCAGAAATTGTCTACATCTGATAACTACTCACAAATTATAAACATTTCTCTAATAAAGCACTCTTAGGGGCAGGCCCCCTGTCTAGCAGTAGATGGCCAACATAAAATGATGTAGCATCTTTGGAGGGTCAGGGTCTCATTTTGTTTCATCAGGGTGTTTTGTTTTGTTTTGCTTTGCCAGTGTGTGTGAGTGTGTTTGTGTGTGTGTGTGTGTGTGTGTGTGTGTGTGTGTGTGTGTGTATATAGACATGTATATATAACTGAGAAACTATTGCAAATTGATAGCAACTGGGACATATCAGATCTACAGAGTCATAGTTTTAAGAATTCAATCCTGGTAAGCAAACCACTTCAACAATGGTACCCTCAAGAATGGTACCCTCACATCCAAGAATGCGTATGGGCAGCACAAAATTGACTTTGTGTGTTTAGAAAAACAAAGCTAATGCAAAATTATGAGGGTTGGGAAAGTAAAACAGATTAGGTAGGAGTTGAGGTGAGGTGAACATGGCAGTATATAGTATGAAATTATAAAAAAGTATGAAAATGAAAAATTACTGAATAAATAAATAAGCAATTTTGCATTTTAAAAACATTTTTGGCTTCTTTGATAACCAATTTCTATCACAATGTATTCTTTTGATTTTACTGGTTTGAGGCTAATCCCACAGAGTTACTTATGATTGAACATTTTAAACACAATGTATGGTGAATAAAGAATAGCTTCTCTTTAACTTCTCATTTTATCATATTTTTTATTTATTTTTCATCAGTAGATGTAGAATGTGATAAATTTTGTTAACTCTTCCCTATGAAGTGATGTTTTTTTCTGTATTCATGTTCTGTCTTTTTTTTTTAAATTATATACTTTTTGGACTGCTTTGTCTTTAAATAATTACTTATTTTAATGCTGATGAAAATTTATTAAATTCATTTCAAATACAAACACACCTACAAATTATTCTGTAATACTATGTTAGCCATGCCACACAAGTATGATTTCTTATGACGTTGTTTTCATCTAGCATAAAACATATCAAAATATTATCCATAAGATTTCTCAATATAAATTATCAATTTAAAAATGTCAGTAATCCAAATCAGTGTGGTTGCTGAAAATAAAATTTTAACTTGGATTCATGCTGATAATAAAAATAACAATGCTATCCACTTACAAATATTTACAATGTGTTCTTGCCAATAAAGAATATGGAGTATGTTACTAAGATTTTCAAATGTTCATGAGTACAATGTGAAATTCTAGGCTGTGCAAATGTTAGACAGATCACACAGGTGTTATTTCTTCTGTAAGATACTGAATATTAGTTCACTTTTTCAAGTGATGAGGAGGTTTTGAATTAAGCCATATAGCTACTGATCTTTATTTTCTAATATTAGTTGTAATATATTTCTTATTTATGGTCATGAGAAGAAAAACAAGATTCATAGAATGAAGGAAATTATAGAATTCAACTATTACAAATAACTGTATTTCTCTTTATGTACTGTTCTCTGACTCACAAAATCACTAGACTTTTTTAGATAGCTTGAATACTCTAACTTCCCACTTCAGGACTATATTTATGAAAGTAGTACTACAATATTCAGGAAATAATATACTTTTGTGTATACAAATTAATGATAACTATGTGTTTGTGTGTGGCAAGTGAGTTAGTGTATTTACATGTTTATGTGCATGTGCTTGTGAGTAGAGATCAGGGGTTGATGAGGATTCCTGTTAGACCCCCCCCAACTGGGTTATTAACACCACCTTTTTTCCAATTTTTAATTAAATTTATTTATTAAAATTAATTTATTAATTAATAAGCACTAACTTTTTATTAATAAAATTATTAATTTAGCAAAACTATTCATTATCTATTGACAGAAGAGTCTTTTTTAATTAGGTATTTTCTTCATTTACATTTCAAATGCTATCCCAAAAGTCCCCCAGGCCCTCCCCCCTCCCACTGCCCTCCCCCTCCACTCCCACTTCTTGGCCCTGGCGTTCCTCTGTACTGAGGCATATAAAGTTTGCACGACCAATGGGCCTCTCTTCCCAATGATAGCCGACTAGGCCATCTTCTGATACATATGCAGCTAGAGACATGAGCTCCGGGGATACTGGTTAGTTCATATTGTTGTTTCACCTATAGGGTTGCAGACCTCTTTAGCTCCTTGGGTACTTTCTCTAGCTCCTCCATTGGGAGTCCTGTGTTCCATCCAATAGCTGTATTAAGACCATCTTTGACTCTACCAACTTATCTTCCTGATTTCATTACAAACCACCACTCAACACTGGGGTGACAGCTCTTAATTTATGTTTTAACAGTCAACTTTGAATGCCCTAGATTTGTCTTTTATTCCCTCAAAAGCTTTTAAGCAAAATTAATCAATAAATGAAATAAATAAATAACTGTGTATTCAGCAATTACTTTATTGGAGAATATTTCAGGTGAAGAGTGAGGGAAATCAAGACAGAAGGTGTCCTACTTTCAAAGATTCTTATTCTGAAGGCACCTATTTCAGAGTACAAAACTAGACATCCAGTATGATACTTGTTATAATATCAACCACGAACATACACACACACGCACTCACACACACACACACACACACACATACACACACACACACACACACACACACACTATCTATCTATCTATCTATCTATCATCTATCTATCTATCTATCTATCTATCTATCTATATAAACATATACTATAAATATTATATGTAACTTATGTAAAATATGTTTAACATATAGCACATGCATACACACATGCACATACACACAAACACACACGGGAATTTTGTTATTATGACTAAGATAGAACATCTAGAGGCATTGGAAAAGTTCAGAGCCGAGAGGAAGAAAGCAGAATGGATTTGGCCTACTAGGGGAGTAGGGAAATGAGAAAGAAGAGCAGAGATAGCAAGAGAGGATGGTAAAAGAAGCTAGAGTGAATAATTCAATCAGAGAGAGTAAGCTTGGGAATATCAGAGAAGAGCAAATATGGGGTTAGAAAGATGTGAGTAGCTGGGACTGGTAGTGGAGACTGGTGTGAGGCTTCGAAATGTATAACAGGTGCCTGTGTGACGGGACTGAGGGAGGCTTAGTGGTTAGCATGAGTTTTGTTACACAGCCACAGATATATTCCCTGGTTCCAAAAGCCCCTTCTGCCAGAGGTAAGTAAAGTTGAGTCATTTTGGCCAATGGGAACCAGGTTCACAAGTTCCTGCCGTTTCTACTTAACATCCAGAAATGCTCTTATAATCCAGGTTTGCCTAGGGCTAGACTCAATTTTAGACAGAATCAGGAGGCCTGCCCTTTTTTTGGAGAGGAATTGGTCCTGTTTGCTTTTAGCTTAAATAATGCTTAATATTTTAAATGATGTTATTGCTTCAGGGTTTTATCGTAACCACACTTACCTATAAATTTTAGTGTACATAGCTGTTGTTCCTATAGATTGAACTTGAATTTTTTTTTAAACACAGCCTTTCAGCAATCACTTAACTCAACCTTTATTTTGGCATTTCTATTATTTTGAAGTATTTCTGTACTTTAGAGGAAAACAAACTCTTTGAAGTAGAAAAGACATTTAGTATGGATAATACACACAAACATGGAGCACCCTATAGCTATTGTTTGGCTGACTGTTTATCCATTCTAACATGCTAATCTCTGCTATCATAAAGCCAAATAATCAAGGCCACAGATGTGCATGCAGGGACAGCAGTCCGTCTTCTATTTCAGCATTCAATAAAACTCTATCCAAGGAACCTGTTTTGTGTCCTAACACTGCACGTATGAACCGTGAAAGCAAAGACTGCTGGCAAATGGTTTTCAAACTTAAGTACACCTTGAGAGTTTTCCTTTGTTTGGTTGAGGATTTGTCTGTTTACCAAGTTTTTTCTTTTTTCTTTTTTTTAAATGCTTTCAGTTCTTTAAATGTGATCACATTGTTTAGAGACTGATCCCAGGTGTCCTTCCTCACAGATCTGTATCTTAGATGTCACCGGGGACTGTGCTAATCCTTCTTTTGCAGAAGAACATGCCCTTGGCACCTCTATTCAGAATTCAGTGATGCTATTTAATTGACAGTTTCAAATTTGCAACAGGAAAGCCTCTATTCCTAATCCCCAAACTATATTTATGTCTCTTGTAAGTCATAAGCAGGCCAAGGACACTAAAGTCTGAAAGGTTTCACAAGCCTGTGGGATCTGGAGTGTCTGTGAACCTCACGCGCGTAACCTGCTGAGAAACTGCAGCAGTGCTCGAAAATATGGTTTTATGTCTTGATCAGTATATGTGAAATCATTCTTTATTTCATCCCTTTCATTATGCATCTCTAGTCGATGCCGTGAAACCCACCAACAGCAAATCCCTGAAAACTGGAGTTTGAGAGAGAATTTATTTGCTTGTAGGGAAATTGCAACTACCTCCGATAGCTTTTAGGAAACAATTTTTAGACCACTTGTATTGAGTGTAATTTTTACTAAGGACCATTTTTTTGTTGTTTTAGATATTTGTTCATGATGGAATTTAACACTTTTGCTGAATATTCAGGGAAAGAAAAGATTTGACAGAAATCGGTTACTGTTACGTTAATAAATATCAAAACAAAAAAAGATGCCAGTTGAATATCCCCCGTTTTCCAAACCGAAGAATAAAATAAGAACTAATTTATAGAAATAGTGAGAGAATAATTCACTGAGGGGGATAACAAGACACATAGTCATGTTTCTAAGTCCAATACCTTAAATGAAATATAAGGAAGTTTTCACAGTTTTCCATTTTTGTAGGTTGCATGTATTTTAATATTTATTTCTTTATTAATGATGTGTAAAATAGTGGATATGGATTTATACTCCGATGCCCAATATTCTTCCTGTGGTAGACTTGTAACTAAAGACTCTTTCAGATAATGACAAGGACATTAACATTTCAATGATGTATTAGTTACCTCAGCATGTGAAAGAAAACAATACAAAAGTAGTAAAATTTCAGCAGCAACAGCTTAAAATTATTTTTGATGAAAATTGTTAAGTACTATGATTTATAGATTATTTTGCATTGACTAAGCAATAGCAATGCATTGTTATAGAAAAGGCAGGTGCTGAATATTACTAGACGATCATCCTCCGAAAGATTTAAGAGGTTTATAATACATGAATAGAATAAATTAATGCCATTGACCATCCCTCTCTCTAGCCATAAAGATACTGTGGACTGGTGGGATGGCTCAGATGGTGAAGGTACTTGACTACCGGCCTGGCAACCTGAGCTGTATCCCCTATCCCACACATAAACTAAAATGAATGATAACAGAAAATTTCACCTAACATAAAGACTAGCGTAATTATAAAGCAAACCTATGTTGACTCTCTTCATAGGCTTTGGACAAAAGATAATGCAAAAATGCATCCTTTGCAGGAGGTCATGTATGTATTTTGTATCAGAGCATTGTACCTGAAGAAGAGATTGCAAATGAGCATCATATTTGCTCTGATCCTTAACACATCAAGATGCCATGGAAAAGTAAGCTGTTGGGAAGACAAAAATGGACACAAATGCAATGACAAATTTCTTAAAATAAAAGTATTTATATTGACTCACTTAAAACAAACACAGGATGAGACTACTTGTCTGTAGAGTATGTCCACAACCATCAATACTTAATTTGATGTGATATATTTCAATAAGTTTAAAGATTGTGAATTTTAGAAAAGTGAATTAGTGTTGCTGCTTTATATTTCCATAACACACTTTGTGAAGAAAAACCTTTTCTCTTTTTTGTTTTGATGAGGAAGATCCAAACCAGAAGCCTGTATCCTCAGTAGTGATTTGCTAAATTTTTTAGGTACAACACCTGACATTTCTAGAATTCAATGGTTTTTTTTTTCTGCTGTTTAGAGTACAAATGAGGCCACAAGTTATGTTATCTTTTACTCTATATAGACCAGCATCTGCTTAATAGATTCTTTGTACATTCTGTTTATTTTATCTTTATTTGAACGCATTTCTTAGTGTTCATTCTTTATACAGAATAATGGATTTTCTATCTTTGTTTCACCTGTATGTACATAAAATATTTTAGGCCATTTATTATGGGAAAATATCAGCAGTGGAGATTCTAAAACTGAGTTTCAAAAATATATATGATGCAAATTCATATACAGGTAAAACAGTTAATTACAAACAAAATGATTAATAATCCCATTGTAGGTCGATCCAATAATGATGAATTAATATGCATTGATGAATTAATTAGAAAAAATTTTAAATTAGGCATTTAGAAATATATACTCAGAGATTAAAATCAACTATTGAAAAATATCACTAAATAAATATGTAGACATCTCAGCAGTTCATAGAACTGACTGACCCCCAGAGGAAGTATAAAATGCAAAATAATGGTTATCAAATATTCAGTCAATTAGTAAATTGTTAAATATAAACCATTCTCTGTTCATACATGTGTGTGGTGGGCTAGAGAAAAGCAAGAATTTGACAATACTTAGTCATACTATCACAAATACAGGAGGATTTTCACATTCAAACCAAGGATGATGAAAGCCATTTGGGATTATTATTGACAGTTTTATGGTCATAAATTTAAGTATTTGCATAAACTATGAAGGAGCTAGAGAAAGTACCCAAGGAGCTAAAGGGATCTGCAATCCTATAGGTGGAACAACAATATGAACTAACCAGTACCCCCCGGAGCTCGTGTCTCTAGCTGCATAGCTATCAGAAGATGGCCTAGTCAGCCATCAGTGGAAAGAGAGGCCCATTGGTCTTGCAAACTTTATCTGCCTCAATACAGGGGAACACCAGGGCCAAGAAGTGGGAGTGGGTGGGTAGGGAAGTGGGGTTGGGGGAGGACATGGGGGACTTTTTGGGATAGCACTGGAAATGTAAATGAAGAAAATACCTAATTAAAAAATGCTCAAATCAAAAAGAAGAAATGAAATGCATATAAGACATTCTAAAAATAACAATTCTAGTTGCAACGATCCATTCTTAAGTTATGGGAAGCATTTAAGTTTGAACAAATAGCAGTAGTGAAATCATTAGGGAAACTGGACAAAAGGGTGTCCATATAATCCATTTCATGCATGAAAGTGATTAAAGCATCGAGGAAAAAGTTTCCTTTGATGCCCCAGAATATGGGAATTTGAGGGCAGGGAGGCAGGAGTGGGTGGGTGGGTAGGGGAACACCTTCATATAAGCAGGGGGAAAGGGGATGGGATAGGGAGCTTCCATGGGGTGGGGAACTGGAAAAGGGGATAACATTTGAAATGTAAATAAGGAAAATATCAAATTAAAAAAAAAGTTTCCTGTGAAGATCCTCCACAAACACAGAATTAAAAGTTTCAAAAGAATACAAGTTCCTGAAAAAATAAATCGAGGAAGACCTCAGAAGATGAAAAGATTTCCCATGATCATAGATTTGTAGGATTAATATACTAAAAATGGCCATCCGACCAAAAGCAATCTACAGATTAGCACAATCTCTGTTAAGATTTCAAAACAGTTCTTCATAAACTTGGAAAGAGCAACTCTCAATTTTATATGGAAAAATTAAAAAAAAAAACAGGATAACAAAAATAAATCTTAACAATAAAAGAACTTCTGGGGTAAACACCATTCCTGACCTCCAGCTGTACTACAGAGCAATAGTAATAAAAAATGCATGGTATTGGTACAGAGACAGACCGGCCTTCCAATTAAATAGAATTGAAGATCCAGAAAAAAAATATCCACACACTCACATACACTTAATCTTTAACAAAGAAGCCAAACACATACAAAGGAAAAGAGAAAGCATTTTCAAAAAGTGGTATTGGTATAACTGGTGGTCTGAATGTAGAAAAATGAAAATATAACCATATTTATCACATTGCACAAAGCTCAAGTCTAAGTAGATCAAGGATATCGACATAAAAGCAGATACACTGAATCAAACATAAGACAAAGTGAGAAAGAACCACGAGCTCATTGGCACAGGGAAAAAAATCCCTAAACACAACTCCAATGACTCAACTACTCAACTACTGATAAATGTGACTTCATGAAACTGAAAAGCTTCTAAGCAAAAGACACAGCCAATAAGACAAATTGGCAACCTACAGAATGGAAAAAATCTTCACTTACCCCATATCCGATAAAGTACTATACAAAATATATAAAGATCTCAAGAAGCTAATCTCCAACAAACCCAATAACCCAACTTAAAAATGATGTATAGAACTGAACAAAGAATTTATAACAGAGGAATGTTGACTGGCCAAGAAGCACTTAAATGTTCAAAGTCCTTAGTGATCAGGGAAATGCAAATCAAAACAACTCTGATATTCTACCTCACACCAATCAGAATGGTTAAGATCAAAAACACAAATGACAGCACACGCTGGCAAGGATATGGAAAAAGAACACTCCTGCATTGTTGTTGGGATTGCAAACTGGTATAACCACTCTGGAAATCAATCTAGGGCTTCTCAGAAAATTGGAAACAGACCAACCCGAAGACCCAGCTATTCCACTCTTGCGCACATATCCAAAAGATGCCCCACCATGCCACGATGTTCATAGTGGCCTCATTTGTAATAGCCAGAAGCTAGAAATAACCAAGATGTCCCTCAAACGAAGAATGGATACAGAAAATATGGTTCATTTACACAATGATATATTATTCAGCTATTAAAGACAAGGACATCATGAGTTTTGCAGGCAAATGGATGGAACTAGAAAATATCATCCTGGGTAGGGTAACCCATACCCTAAAGGGCATGCATGGTATGTGCTTACAAATAAGTGTAAATTAGCCAAAAATTACAGAATACCTAGGAAGCAACCAACAGAATTTAAGAACTTTAACAAGCAGAAGGCCACCTGGGCTTTGGGGTTGCTTCAATCCCAATTAGTTGGGGGAAGAAAATAATCAAGGGAGGCACAGGTAGAAAAAGATTTGTGCTAGGTAGGGGAAGAGTAGGGGAAAAGGGAAACAGTATCAAGTATGAGAGGCACAAGAGAGAATACAAGAGGACCAGAGGAATGAATGGGAATATTCAGCTCAGAGGGTAGAAGGTGTGGAGACCCTCTAGAAAGTACTAGAGACTAGGGAGGAGGGAGACTCCCAGGACTCTATGTGGGTGACCTCAGATGAAATGCCCAACAATACAGAGAGGGAGCTTGAAAAGTTTAGCTGCAGTAGATAGACAGGGTCTCAAAAGGAGGGATGGTGTTGCAGACCCACACTCAAAATTTCTGACCCAGAAGTGTTAAAAAGTGTCCAAAAGAACTGCAGGGACAAAACTGGAGGAGAGGCTGAGGGAAAGGCGATTCAGTGACCAGCCCAACTGGTGATCCACCTCATGGGGAGACACCAAGGTCTGACACTATTACTGATATGATGTGCTTACAGACATGAATCTAGCATGGCTGTCCTCTGAGAGGCCCAACCAGCAGCTGACTGGGACAGATACAGATACCTACACTGAATCAATCATTGGACTGAAGTAGGGGACCCCTACGTTTGAATTAGGGGAAAGATGAAAGAAGTGGAAAAGGAGAGGGACCCCTTAGGAAGGTCAGCAGCCTCAACTAACCCAGACCCCTGGCAGCTGCTAGAGATTGAGCCACCAACCAATTATCATATATAAGATAGTCTGAGGCCCCTGACACATAAACAGCAGAGGTCTTCCAGGTGTGGCCTCCTTAGGAGAAGGTATGCCTAACCCTCAATTGTCTTGAGTCCTCAGGAAGGGTGGAGGTGTGGTGGTGGTGAGGCATCCTCTAGGAGACAAGGGGAAGGAGGAATGGGAAGGGGGTTCTGGAATGGGGTGGGGCAACTGCTGGATTTTAAATGAAAAAAAAAAAACCTGCTAGTGCTTAATTGTGCATGCATACAAATTTGTATCTTTTGTTGTTGTTGTTTTTATTATTTTTTATTTTTTGATATTGTACATTGTGTAAATGGATCTGGTGTCACATGGCATCTTGTATGAGAATATGTTCAGTTTAAAACATGAAACTCATCAACTCTGCTCTGCTCTTTGGATTCCTTTAACAGTTCCAGGAACCTGGGTGTCCAACTGTGCAATTCTGTGACTGCTCTCTGTGTTAAGTTATATTATGATGGAAAAAAAGTGATGTAGTATTTTCTCTGTTTTGAGGAAAGTATTTTTGTTTGCATTGTCTTTCCTTTGGAAATTTTTTTTCCATTGTACATTTTATTTTACTAATAGTTGTATTTTTTCAAAAGAATATGTGGTTTTAGCTGTCCACTGTATGTGCTCTTCATGGTTTTCTCTAAGTACTTGGTGGGTACATGTCACTTGTACTGTAGATTCTGTCTTGAAGTGGTCATTTCTTTTTTGACTCCACAGTTCTGGTGTAGTATTACTCAGACTAACCATGATGTACTACAATTAGTTTAGCTTTATAAATGAGACTTTGTGAGATACTGCAATTAATTCCATATTTCACAAAATAAATTTCTTACAAAACTAAAGAAAAGTACATTGTCTTAACAGATGAAATAAGTTATATTATTTTGGAATGGCTCACAAAATAATCATTTGTGGGACAGCATTGAAAGAATGTGTGCATCATTTTGCCATGAATGTGCTATATATTCACTATAATGGTGACACTCATGGGTATTAGGGAATAGCTATGTACAAGATTTGTAAGGTTAGAAAATGTTGCGTGGTTCTGCATTTTATTTTTTTATTATTTGTTCTATTAAGGAGGTTATTCATATATAAACTAGGCTTTCTGAATTTATAATCCCTTTGTCTATACCTCCTGAGTGTTGAAATTACTCAAATATTACATTTAAAAATTAATGTTGGAAACTAATTTTACCTTGTTTCTTAGATTAGAATACAACATGGAATCATTGTATGTTGCCAATATTGCTCCTCATGCCATTTACTGTGTCATAGAGATAGATTTTATCCACTTATTGGAGTTGTGAAGGATCTTTGAATTCCTTGAAATCAATTTCTTATTCCTAATGACTTGTCAAACAAAAGTGAGAACCTCTAAACAGCTTATTTATTTTACTGTAGTTAAATAAGTAAACGTTGCCACTTTTCAATCTGAAGAGAAAAAAGGAATATCTAGGCTCCTTTAGATGGTTTTATTGAATAAGTAATTTGGGTATCCTGTATGCTTGAGATTAGAGAAAAAAACAGCATTATTTATGAAGATAAATATATGAATCACCTAAAATTACTTGTGAATATGTGCTTTTTCATGCACTTCAATTGGATGTCAATTTCTCTCTGTTGACCTTGTTCACTCTGCTTCCTTCACGACTGAGATGCAGGAATCTCTCTCTCCCTCTTTACACTGTTTCTCCTTAAATTCAGCAGCTCTAGGACAGGGCCTTCTGTTACCACTTGGATCATGGTATCTCATATAAATTAACAATCTAATGGTTGATATAGCAGCAACAATAACAGTATCTGTATCAACATTTTAGGAATCCAAAAAAAAAAAAGTTACACTACTATATGCTTTTCATACAAAACTATATAAAAGCAGAGAAAGGTTAATCACCTTAGTGAAGAAGAGCAGGAATGGTTCAAAAGGACCTGCTTGGACTTTATAATATGCAGGAACATTCTGCCTTAAATTATGTGAAAAATCAGAGCCGTGAAAGTGATTTTGTATAGCCAAGAACGGAAGCAATCATGAGATAAAGGAAGGATTGTGAGTCAAACTTAAGACTTTGAGACGAAGGGCTTAGTTCTAGTTAAAGAGAGTTTGACCATGCTCCATTAAGTATATAGATAACACAATTTAGACTTTTAAGTTTTGTTCTATTTTTTAAAATGTAAATTTATTTTTGGGGGCTGGAGTAGAAGTCACAAGGTCAAGGTAGGCATGGGAAGTGAGTGTGATCACGATGTGACAGTCTCAAAGAATAAAAAAAAATACTAGGTTATAAAAAGAAATTAAAATAGAGGCCTTAGTATATAATAAGAAGTGGTTTTATACAGAAAAATGTACAAAATAATGATCATATTCTGAACATGAAGATGAGGGTAAGAAAGCCAAAGTGAATCAGAGCCAATGGTCTCTTGGGATCTGTATCATATAGCTAAAGAATTCTCTTTGTGTTTCATCTTAATTGAAAGAATCCTAAAGAGAAAGAGAATGATATTGTAATACTTGAGTGAAATTCCAACCCATGTAGACAGACAGCTACAAGGGATTGTTTTGTCCTTGAAACTACAGTGTTATTGGGAATGTAAACAGAAATTAGAGCTAGACTGAGGATAATCAAAGCAGTTTCTAATTTTTCCCACTGTTTGAATGATTTGTTTGGTCATCCCATCTCAGCATGATTTTTATGTAGACAACAGTATCAGCCACAAAACTCAGTAGTTGCTCTCTATTCATGAGAAAGGAATAGCCCTCCAGGGTTTGCAGAAAAGTACTGACTCCTTATTTTTATGTCAAACTATGCACGTTTATAGATTTTTAGGTCTAGTGAAATAGCAAGTGACCTTGGATAACTTCTCAACATTTTGCATGCACACTTTACTTGCAAGACACAGCAATAATTAAACCCTTTGTCACTTTCTGAATATGTACTCACAAATCAATAAGCTGAATCCATACAGCTAAAATAGTAGCATAAAGATGTGGTATAGTTACGAGGTGAACAAATCAACAGGTTGCAATTCTTTGATGATAAAATTGTGGGATTAAGACAAAGATTTATCCTGTATGTCTTTTATCACATGAAAACATAGCATTCCTGTCTTGTACATTCAGTCTTCTTCTATTGAAAAACACATAAAAGGTGGGAAAATTCCTTCATAAGATTTGAAACCTATAGCCAACTTTAACTTAAATTTCTGGGATTTAGCTTAGTTAGAAAATTAATGTCAGATCTTAATAAATAACTCAGAATGGAATGTTTTATCATATTAACACAAATGAATTAAGATATCAACCTTAGGAGAATGACCTTCAAGATTGTTACTCAGGGTACTGGGACACCTTTTTGTTTATATTCTGAGCTTAATAGCTGAAATATCTTGTCCTGAGAATTAGTAGTTGTCATCTTGTGAATAAATAATGTATCAGTGAATCCAAGTAAAAAATAATTTACAGCATTTATATGTAGTTACTACATTTACAGTGTCATGATTAATGACAATTTTAGTGTGACTTGAGTACAAGTTGGTCACTTGCAAAATATGGCTAGTAGCAGGGTGACATCATTTAAACCTTAAATCAAGATGCATCTCAAGAAAATATCTGTCCCAGTATTTTTTCCATTATACATAAACTAAATATATCAGTGTTAGCATAAGTGAAATGAGACAGTAAATTTCTCAGTTATATGAATTCAAAGATAACATATTCAGTGTGTTAAGGAGTTATTTTCTTAAAGTTACCTCACATTTTTAAATTTTAGGAAGGATGTTTAGATTTTCATCGATTGGAAAAATATAGAATTCATATAATCAGTGAGATGCAGAAGGAAAGAGAGCAGAAAGGAAGAACATGGTCAGAGGACATATACTACTAAAGATGTCAGAGTAAAACTCATCATTTCATAAAATTAATATGTTCTAATTTAATGCTATTAAAATAAGTTGACAGTATGTTTATAGACAACTAACTATAAGACTTGTTAGCCTGTCAATTTATATTCATACACACACACACACACACACACACACACACACACACACACACACACACATGATCAGAGGCAATATAAACATATTTTTAACCTGAATGCATTCAGTATACTGTTTCATATTACCATGACTTTATAACGTGACATATTCCTCTCAAGTTTTAGCCCCACATTCTGTTTTAGGAAATTAGAGCCTTGCTATGTAGTTAAAGTTAGCTACAAAATTGTGTTACACTTGCTGTTGCCTCCCAAGTGCTGGGTAATAAACATGTATGTCCTTACACTGTTTTAGAATTCGCCACCATTTAAAATTATATAGAATTTGAAAGACTTTAGGGTTTGCAACTCCACAGGAATAACAACAATCTCAACCAACTACACCCACCAGAGCTCCCAGGGACTAAACCACCAACCAAGGAGTACATATGGAGGGACCCACGGCTCCAGCTGCATACGTAGAAGATGGTCTAATTTGGCATAAATGGGAGGGGAGGCCCTTGGTTCTGTAAAGCCCCATTTTGGGGGAATGTGAGGTCAGAGAGAAGGGAGGTGGTGGGTGGGTGGGGGAGCACCCTCATAAAAGCACGGGGAGGAGGATGAGATAGGGGTTTGTGGAGGGGAAAATGGGAAGGGAGATAACCTTTTAAATGTAAATATATAAAATAACCAGAAAAAAGAGAAAATTTTATACATTTGATATTAAAAAATAATTGCAACATGCTTCCCTCCAAATCCTTCGTTATACCCTTCCCTGTTAAATAAAGGTAGATACAGAGATTGAAATAGATATATGACAGGTAAATAGATGGATGGATAAATGGATGTATGGATAGATGGTAGACAGACAGATACATAGATAGATAGATAGACAGACAGACAGACAGACAGATATAGATACTTAGATATATCCCCCATAGTGTTTAGTGTATATAATGTTATTTAACATATATTTTCTGGGTTGGCCATTTACGTAATAGGCAACAAGTTGGTTTGTTCTTCCCTAGTGAAGACCCTCTCTCTTACATCCAGCTTCCTTCATCTGCCTGTTTTTCTTTGTGTAGGGTTGAGTTCATATTCACAAGGATGTCTAAAATCTCTAAGTATTTCTCTGTCTATTAAGTTGTTAGGTAAAGTTGATTAGGATATAATCACAGCATCCACATATAACAACATTGCCCTAGTTTTGTGTTTTACTACTTTAGATTTTACTTTATATAAAAAAACTACTTTGTTTCTAGGATTTAATGAGTATTAAATGGATGTAGTTGTGACATTCTTGTAATTACTTAGGAAAAATGTGTTGTTATAATTTTTGAAATTGAAAGATAATTAAATTGTTTCTTCACAAGCATTTTCTCCCTGGATTTCCTCCCACCATTTTGCTCTTTCTCAAAACAATGGACTCTTTTCCTTCAATTATTATTGATACACAGTACACACTGGATATGCACAGACAGTGTGATCATGCTGTTCAGTGTTAGTCGTATGTGTATGAGTCCCAGGATATTTGGTAGTGGATAATCAGTTAGGGGGTGTTATCCCTGGGGTAGACTACCTTTCTCA